>NC_142368.1:8747500-9017500 GCF_059441175.1 Urocampus carinirostris
TATTTTTTTCCTTTATTCTTTGTTTTACATTATATAGATGGCTAGATAGATACTTTATTAATCCCCGTAGGGAAATTCAAACTTCCAGCAGTATCCTGTGTTGAAAATAAAACAATAAGAAAGGTAAAGGAAAATACCCAATGTAACGTGTTTATATAGACTATTTAGATAGTGGTACATAGTGGGGGTGGGGTTAAAGAGCCTCATGGCATGTCTCTTGTTTTATGTTTATTGTGCAATCATGTCATTTTAACATCTATTTGTTTCACATTCTGATGCTCTTTCGTGATTTAGCGGGGTTCGGAACGGATTAGCACATACACATTCAAAAGATGTCTCTCATTACAAATGTTTCAGGTTACAAAGCTATTCATTGTAAGTAGAGGTACCACTGTATACAAGATTTATTGAATGGGTTTCAGTGTCATTTTCCCCTCTTGCTCGTCTGCAGGAGTTTGCCCCGGTGTGCATCCTGTCAACGTTGCAGTCGACGCTGACGCTGTGGTCACTTCGCGGTCTGAGCTTACCCATGTACGTTGTCTTCAAGCGCTGCCTGCCGCTCTTCACGCTGGGCATCGGCGTCTGCGTCCTTAAGAACGGAAGTCCCTCGATCGGCGTTCTCACTGCCGTGACCATCACCACCGCTGGCGCCGCGCTTGCCGGTAAGTCCCGCCCTAATGCTGTAGGGTTTGCCCTAATGCTGTAAGTCCCGCCCTAATGCGATTAGTCCCGCCCCAATTCAGTAAGACCCGCCTTAATGCGGTCGGTCTTGCCCTAATGCGGTAAGTCCCGCCCTAATGCCATGAGTCCCGCCCTAATGCGATAAGTGCCGCCCCAATTCAGTAAGACCCGCCCTAATGCGGTCGGTCTTGCCCTAATGCAGTAAGTCCCGCCCTAATGCTATTAATCTCACCCTAATGCCCCGAGTCCCGCCCTAATGCAATTAGCACCGCCCCAATTCAGTAAGACCCGCCCTAATGCGGTCGGTCTTGCTCTAATGCAGTAAGTCCCGCCCTAATGCCGTTAGTCCCGCCCTAATGCAGTAAAATCTGGCCTAATGCGATAAGTCCCGCCCCTATGCTATTGGTCTCACCCTGAAGCCATGAGTCCCGCCCTAATGCGATTAGTCCCGCCCCAATTCAGTAAGACCCGCCCTAATGCAGTCGGTCTTGCCCTAATGCGGTAAGTCCCGCCCTAATGCGGCAATAGCTCAGAAGGTGGAGCGTCTTGGGTTCGATTCCCGGCTTCTCCGAGTTGAATGTTGTAGTGTCTTTGGGCAAGACACTGAACCCCTAAGGCCCTCGATAGGCAGGTAAGCGCCTTGCATGGCTGTTTCTGGCTAGCGGTGTGTGAATGTGTGTGTGAATGGGTAAAGTGTAAAGTATATTGTGAAGCGCTTTGGGAAGTCTTTGATTGATTAAAAACGCTATCCAAATGCAGTCCATGCAGTCCACTTTCCCCCATGCACTGCTGTTTTTGGGAGATAACACATTTTAAAGACAGTCTGTGTCGTCTTTGACTTCCTGAGCTGTGATGTCATACGAGGAACACGGGCACTCTAGCCAGCCAGTCACCATATTGGTTTACGTGTTTAGTAGTCGAAGAGGTTCCGAATGTTTTAAGCAAAGTTTGGGTTGTTTTTGTGGTGGATAGCTCGGCGGGTGCGTGCAGGAACTGTATAACCAAGAGCAGCAGCCAAAAAAGGGCCAACAGGTAGTGGTAACAGGGGATAACCCTGACCGATGGACAAAAGGCCACCCTTGGCAAAAAAAACATGCAGTGAGTAGCCAAACTAACCGGGAACTAACAACAAAAAAGGGTGCGGTCGGGAATAAATCAAAGGACCAGCAAAATAGGCGCTAACACCAGGCAAGCTGGCCAAACAACACACTGTGTGCAGCCAACGAAACAGGAAAGCCCTCGGTAGCCCCGACGCTAACGGGGATCTAGCCAGAAAAAAATGATACAAATACCAATGATTATCTAACTTAAAGAAGAAGAAGGTAAACACAGGATGCACGCTGTAACGGCGGCAGGTAAACAAAACCATAGGTGTAACCAGCCCGTTTTTGGGGGTACTCAAGCACCCTCAAATTCAACCCAACCACCCCTAGAAATTACAGCATTCTCAAAACCATTTTCCAAATAAAGGGCAGTAAAGGCTTAAATATCATGAAAAATGTAAAAAAGTAAAACAAAACAAAAATATGAATAACACAGTGTCAGAAATCCTCCACTGCCCTGAATTGGTTCAGTCCATTTGATTCCTAGCATCGCTTTTGATATATATATTTTTTTAGTATTGATGTTGAATTTGTGGAGTCACATTTTTGTAATATTTCTGTATTTTTGTTGGATTACTGTAGTTAAAATTTTATTGTATTTTTGGAGTATTTATGAAATAGTATACGTGTACAATTTCCAGAGTACATTTTTTGTCGTATATCTGGAGTATTTTTGTAGTCTTATTTCTGTGGTATTTCTGTCCTAATACTTCTGTAGAAGTATTTTTTGTAGAATTTCTGAAGCCACTGAGGTCACTGATTCAAATCCAGCTACCAGCCCTCCTGTAGGGAGTTTGCATGTTCTCCCAGTGCCTGCGTGGGTCTCCTAAGGTTTCCTCCGGGCACTCCGGTTTCCCCCCACATTCCAGGTCAATTGGCCGGTCCGAATTGTCCCTAGGTGTGCATGAGCGAGTGAGTTGTCCGTCTCTGTGTGCCCTGGGACTGGCTGGCAACCAGTTCAGGGTGTCCCCTGCCCATTGCCTGAGGATGGCTGGGGTGGGCTCCGGCACCCCCGCGACCCTACTGAGGATAAACAATGCAGATGATGGATGGATGGATGGAAAAATATCCATTGAACGAACATTCGATTAACAAAAATGGCCTTTAATGTCACGAATCAAAACAGGAAGCAGAACCCAATCGCGTAACGCTACCCAAAGTTTATTGGGGTGGGAGAAGAGGAATGAGCGCACACTCGATCTGTGGATCGTTGGACGCGAAAGTAGTTTGATCGCCACGAGGAAGTGGTCAAAATCAAACAGCTCAGGGCGAGGACAAAACAGGGGCAGAAAAACAAAGCACCTTAGTACCTTAATACAATGGAATCATGACCAAAACATATCATCCCACCCCTACTAGGAACCCTACACGTTCAGTGCCTGATTAAAAGTAAAAATAGGAAATACCTTTCAAATCTGACCTCCGCAGGCGCAGGAGACTTGACCGGCGACCCGTTCGGCTACGTGACGGGCGTCCTGACGGTGGTGATCCACGCGTCCTACCTGGTCCTGATCCAGAAGACGTGCGTGGACAGCCAGCACGGCCCGCTCACCGCGCAGTATGCAATCGCTGTTATGGCCACTCCGGTAAGTCTTCCTATACTTATGTTATTTTGAAAATGTATTGCCGTTCACACGTTTTGAAAAAGTTGCTTTTACAGTGCAATGTTCCCTCTAAGCTGCATCTGTGCGCAGTTGCGCACTACCCAGAGCTTTTCTGCGCACAAGAAAATCTAGCCAGCTCACAAAAATCAGGGCTCGAAATTGCTAATTAAGAAGCCAATTAAGTCAAAGTTACAGTGCATGAAGGTAAAAATACAAGGGTTCCCCTGACGCTGTCCAGGTCGAAGTAGAACAAAGTTGTGTAAAGTCAGTAGAGTTTTAGGAGAACCGGCTTTTTCGGCTCGGCTCACTAAAAGGAATCTCTTCTGGGTCCTTCAGGTCCTCATCTCATTAGCTGCACCGCTTATCCTCAGTAGGGTCGCGGGGGTGCTGGAGCCCATCCCAGCAATCATCGGGCAGTGGGCAGGGGACACCCTGAACCGGTTGCCAGCCAATCGCAGGGCACACAGGGACAGACAACTCGCTCGCTCATTCACACCTAGGGACAATTTGGACCAGCCAATCCAACCGAAATGGATGTCTTTGGAATGTGGGAGGAAACCGGAATGCCCGGAGATAACCCACGCAAGCACAGGGAGAACATACAAACTCCGCACAGGAAGTCCGGTAGCTGGATTTGAACCCACACAGGAGGTTCCCAAGACCTTAGAACTGTGCCGCAAACGCGCTAACCACTGCGTCGCCATGCTATTTAGGTTGTTTTTGCTTATTTCATCCCTATATGACCAAATATTATGTAAAATTATGCACAAAATGATTTAAAGGAAGGAGAAATACAACCAAAAAGGAAAAAAATACCAAAATGAAAAAGTAGTGAAAAGCTGAGAAAAAAAAGGAAACAAAAGGAAGAGAAAAAAAGAAGAAAATTTTCAGAAAAAAACAGAAAAAAAAGAAAAGAAAGAAATAAAGGAAAAAAGTAAATAGAGAACAAAAAGAAAAAAGTAACAGCTCGGAAAAAATAAACACAATGAGATTTTTTAAAAAGAATTTTTTAAAAAAATGGAAAAAAAAAAACAGGGAAAAAAGAAGAAGAAGTATGTGTTGCATTCAGATAATTACATTGTACTTCCACTAAAAAATGTGATTAAGTACAGTTCTGTATCTTACAACCGACTCAATAAGCCCCCAAAAATGTTAATATTATGCGAGAAAATATGTCAGGAAATAAAAAGAAATGGATAGCTTGTGAAAGAATTGTAAGAACAAACAACGTTTGTAGGCCGTACAACCTTTGCAATAGTACATGAGTCAATTCATTCAAAAGAGAAAAATAATTTTGAGAACTGGCTTTTTCGGTTCAACTCATTAAAGAGCCGGCTCTCAAACGGCTCACTTGCTTTGATGCATTATATTACGAATGATTATGGCTGGCAACCAGTTCAGGGTGTCCCCTGCCCACTGCCCGATGATTGCTGGGATGGGCTCCAGCACCCCCGCGACCCTATTGAGGATAAGTGGTGTAGCTAATGAGATGAGATGTTGTATAAAGAAGTTAAGAAAAAAGGAAAGTATAAAAGGAGAAAATGAAAAAAGACAGGTTTGTGGCGATCCCTCTTAATCAGTATATTACCAACAATAATTCAATGCAGAAAATGAATTAATGATTTGAATAAGAAAATGTATCATTCTACTTAATTTGCATGTATTTTTTCCTTCTACGGTTAACGTCCAAGCGACTTCATTTTTGAACTTTTTTTCATATTAAACCTCATTCGTGTCGAGCAACTCAGTGTCTCACAACAAAATGTTCATTAACAATATATATGATATAAGGAAACACATCTACAATATAACATGTTAAACTACCGTATTTTCACGACTATAAGGCGCACCTAAAAGCCTTTATTTTTTTCAAAAGCTGACCATGCGCCTTATAATACAGTGCGCCTTATATATGGATCAATATTAAGTATTGCAACTAAAGCAAGCAGCCGCCAACTGGATTTTCCCCCGAAGGCGAAGTCGTCCGCGGTGTATGGTGGGATTTATATACCGGCGTTTCATTTCCTAACCAATGTGTCAATCATCATTTGAATCAGTCACTATTGGCTCAAGTTATTCGGAGGTAAAGGGGGCGGATCCTTTTCATCATTTACAGGCTCGCATAGGCTAAAGGGGCGAAACAAAGCCTGCAATTGGCCGAAAAAGATGAATGTGAATCACACGTTGGGTTGCACTACGGCATAGAGAAAACATGTTTTACTAGTCTGTATTTGTAAATATTTTACACGGTTGGATTTACTACACTCGCGGTTGTAAGAAGACCATGGTTACGTATCATTATTGAACGTGATGGCTGCAAGAGAACTTTGGTGAGCTATGCGGCTTTATATTTTCCCGGTATCCTGTTTTAGACTGATCTTGATGTTTCTGTGATGAGTCTATTTTTAAACTCAATTCAATTCAAAGTGTTTATTGTCATATGCACAGTAAAGAACCTCGTTTCCTTGCACAATAAAATTCTTACTTTGCTGTCCACACAGTTGCCAGCAAAAAATAAAATGGAAACTAAGAAATGTTTGGCATTTCTTGAATCCCGAGACTTTAACCTTCCCAATGATATTTGGAACCATGCATTTGAGTGATCGGTGACATCGTACAGACACTGTTTCCGTACATGTCTGAGACACGTATTTCCTTCTTTGCAAGCTTTCGGAATGTTAAGGGGGTAATAAGTTGGACTGAACCATCTGACTGTTTTGTCGACGTTCCCATTGTAGCGCCTTATCATCTGGTGCGCCTTATGTATGGAAAATATAGGCCCAAAAACTATTTTTGGGGGTGCGCCCTATAACCCGGTGCGCCTTATAGTCGTGAAAATACGGTACATAAATAAGATTTTTTGTATTTTGTAAGGGAAAATACGACAGTTTGTAAGGGCATGGAGCACACTTAATTTTGGGGACCCATAGATCTCTGTTGGGACCCATAGAGTCCCTGGTACCCATCACTTTTCAGAGGTAAAATGAACACTGAACACTGCTCTTTAACTTCTCGTCAGGTCCTGCTGGTATGCGCCGTCGTCTCATCGGACGCGTTCGAAATGTGGAGCTACCCCGGCTGGAGCGACGGCCGCATCCTGGCGCTCTTCCTGTCCAGCGTGGCCATCGGCTGCGCCATGAACTTCACCACCTACCACTGCACCTACCTCAACTCGGCCGTCACCACCAGCTTCGTGGGCGTGGTGAAGAGCATCGTCACCATAACGGTGGGCATGGTGGCCTTCTCCGACGTGGCCCCCACTTCCCTCTTTATAGGCGGCGTGGTGGTCAACACCGTGGGCTCCATCACGTATTGCGTAGTCAAGTATTTCGAACTGAGGAAGAAAAGTTCTTACGAGAACCTGGAGGGCGGCGACAAAGACGCCAAGGCCGTTCCACCGGACGAGCCCGATCTCTTAAAAGCCGCGCCCAAGGACGACGCCGACACCGTGGATGTCGTGGCGGAGGCGGAGGGGGGCGTGTCCCCCCGTATCATGAAAGAGAAGGACATGGTGGAGATGCAAAGGGAGCACCTACACAAGGACGCCGCCACCGTCTCGGAGCAGACGGCGGGCAACTTCGTCGGCGTTTGGAGGTCCGTTCGAAAGTTGCACTTCGGCAAGGACGATCCCCTCGTCGACAATATGGAGCAACAGAGCCCTTAAGGCCCGGCTAATGCCTAGCCACATGTAGCATGATTTCAAAAAAACATCTGATTGAGGAAAGTAGAGAAAGCAGGTTTTTCACGAGTTAGCTTAGCACCTTCTCGGAATAATCAGCGACTGGATTTTGATCTTATTTGAAAAAAAAACTTCCTTAGTTCTAAATTATAAAATAGAGTCTGAACTCCGCTTCACACTCATCCACCTACACTGTCTTTCTGTGAAAACTTCTTATTCTGGTCAACTCAATTTATATCACCCCAGACCTGTTGGGGTCCTATGTACCTTCTCCACCAGAGGGCACCTGATGGATTTGAAATTGAGACAGGTTTGTCCAATCACCACACACTTGTCCTTAAGTATACTGACCCTTCATAAGGATATTGTGGACATTGTTCCCTCTAAGCTGCACATTCTCAGCGCACAAGAAAATCTAGCCTGCGCACAAAAATCAGGGCTCGAAATTGCTAATTAAGAAGCAAAGTTACAGTGCATGAAGGTAAAAATACACAGGTTCCCCTGACGCTGTTTTCTAAATGCGGTATTTTGAAGTTGATGTCGAACGAAGTTGAAAAGTAAAGTCAGTAGAGTTTTTCGAGAACCGGCTTCTTCGGCTCGGCTCACTAAAGAGAACCGGCTCTTTCGGGTCCCAAAGGCTCTTCAGGTTGTTTTTGCTTCTTTAATCCCTACACGACCAAATATTATGTAGAATTGTGCACAAAATGACTTAAAGGAAGAGGGGGGATAGAACAAAAAAGAAAAAAGTACCAAAATGAAAAAGTAGTGAAAAGCTGAGAAAAAAAGAAACAAAAGGAAGACAAAAAAATCAGAAAAAGCCAGAAAAAAGAAAAGAAAGAAACAAAGGAAAAAAGTAAATAGAGAACAAAAAGAAAAAAGTAACAGCTAGGAAAAAATAAACACAATGAGATTTTTTTAAAGGAATTTTTAAAAAAAATTGTAAAAAAGACAGGGAAAAGAAAAAAAGGTTTGTGTGGCATTCAAATAATTTCCAATTATACCAAGTGAATCTTGTTGCCAACATTGAACTTCTACAAAAAATATTGATTAAATACAGTTCTGTATCTTGCAACCGACTAAATAGGCCCCCCAAAATGTAAGTCAAGTCATGTTTATTTGTGACGCCCTTAATCACAAGGAGTCTCAAAGTGCTGCGCAGAGCACAGATTATTGCAAACTACAGACTTTTATGACACCATCCCCTGATCTAAGACCTACACGAGGGCAAGGAAAAACTCAAAAACCTCCGTCAAGTCATGTTTATTTGTATAGCCCTCAGTCACAAGGAGTTTAAAGACTATTATGACACCATCCCCTGATCTAAAACTTACATGAGGGCAAGGAAAAACTCAAAAACCTCAGTCAGGTCATGATCACTTGTATAGCCCTCAATCACAAGGAGTCTACAGACTATTATGAAACAATCCCCTGATCTAAAACCTACATGAGGGCAAGGAAAAAACTCAAAAACCTCAGTCAAGTCATGATCACTTGAATAGCCCTCAATCACAATGAGTCTAAAGACTATTATGACACTATCCCCTGATCTAAAACCTACATGAGGGCAAGGAAAAACTAAAACCTCAACATGAGGAAAATAAAGAAACCTTGAGAAGGGACCGTACATGAAGTAATCCCCCTTCCAGGAGGACCAGGCAGCAACGGATGTTGCAAGTGCATCAACAAACAATACACAGACATAAGCTATGGAATAGAAGTGTTTTCAGAGTTTTAATAACAAACACACAAGGGAAGGACACTGACACACAGAAAAACAAGTAACACAGCGAAAAAACAGCAGCAACACAGCCTTCGGGCAGAACACGCTTGACTAGGTCGCAAAGGTGTTCTGTCCATTGCCCGATATTGACGGTTTGATCGGGTAGCGAGAAAGGTGTGAGTCGCCTGGCTCATTGTACCAGAGTACCTCCCTCATGGACTCTCAATACAGACTATGGATCCAACCATAGATCTACGAAACAGAGGGACCATAGATAGCCCAATTGGGCTACCATGGTGTAAAAGCTTTCAGATTAGTAAGATTAGTAGTAAGATTAATATATAGATCAGGGGTCTCTAGCCTTTTTTAAACAGAGAGCTACATTTTGTTACGATTTACCTCTAGGGGGCACCCTGTTTGATATGCTGATCATGTGAATACTCTGTTGTTACTATGTCATTACCAGGTTAACTATTGGAAGTTAAGTTAAATAGACCACTACAAAATCAATTTGTTTCTGGATTGCCAATCTTCCTGTCCCAGGTCAGCTGCAGGTTTCTCCCGTTAAGCCTCCGTTTACCGGATGAGGATAAAATCGTTGAGGGCCTTCAGCTCGCATGGAACCGCCATTCTATTGCGGCTGGTGGGTGAAATTGTAGAGAGGCGCTTTTTAGTAGCGTCTTCGGTTGGCTGAATGTGCTCTATTCATTAAAGCTTTCTGAAAGAAAGCGGCTATGGAGGGATACCCAATCAAACAAAAAAAACAGTAGCACCACAAGCAGTGTTCCCTCTAAGCTGCGCGCATGCGCAATTGCGCACTGCTCGCACATTCTCGGCGCACAAGAAAATCTAGCCGGCGCACAAAAAATGAGGGCTCAAAATGACTAAGAAGCGACTTAAGTCAAAGTTAAAGTGCATGAAGGTAAAAATACCCGGGTTCCCCCGACGTTGTGTCCTAAATGCGGTATTTTGAAGTCGAGTCGAAGGAGAACGAAGTTGAGTGAAGTTAGTAGAGTTTGTCGGGGAACCGGCTTCTTCGGCTCGGCTCACTAAAAAGAACCGGCTCTTTCGGTTCCCAAACAGCTCTTTGGGTTGTTTTTGCTTCTTCAATCCCAACATGACCAAATATTATGTAAAATTATGCACAAAATGACTTAAAGGAAGGGGGGGAATAGAACAAAAAAGGCATGAAAAAAAATACGAAAATGAA
Source organism: Urocampus carinirostris (assembly GCF_059441175.1). Lineage (NCBI taxonomy): Eukaryota > Metazoa > Chordata > Actinopteri > Syngnathiformes > Syngnathidae > Urocampus > Urocampus carinirostris. The sequence continues at coordinate 8,757,498 of NC_142368.1, forward strand.
AAAGTAGTGAAAAGCTGAGAAAAAAAGAAACAAAAGGGAGAGAAAAAAGAAGGAAAAATTTAGAAAAAAAGCCAGAAAAAAAGAAAAGAAAGAAATGTAGGAAAAAAGTAAATAGAGAACAAGAAGAAAAAAGTAACATCTACGAAAAAATAAACACAATGAGATCTTTTTAAAGGAATTTTTAAAAAAGTAGAAAAAAAAAGGAAAAAAGAAGAAAAAGTTTGTGTTGCATTCAAATAATTTCCAATGATATCAAGTGAATCTTGTTGCCAACATTGTACTTCCACTAAAAAATGTGATTAAGTACAGTTCTGTATCTTACAACCGACGAAATAAGCCCCCAAAAATGTTAATATTATGCGGAGAAAATATATCAGGAAATAAAAAGAAAGGGAAATCTTGTGAAATAATTGTAAAAACAAACGACGTTTGTAGGCCGTACAACCTTTGCAATAGTACATGAGTCAATTCATTCAAAAGAGAAAAATAATTTTGCATTGCCGGAAACTCAGCAAAATGTCAAGTTTTGGACATGTTTGATAATGAATTATCTTGCCACACTTGGGATTATGGTTGCTCACTGTTGTTTCAAGCGCTGCTCACCGACGTTGTGTGAACGCTCAGACCCGTGGAAAATTACAGGGAACATGACCACTAGTATCACAGCGCTTTCTGATCGAAAAACACTCACTGATAAGAGTCACTGAGACGTAGCTACATAGGTAACACCGTGCTAAAAAATTCATACATTAGCCGCATCTTTGCATAAGCCGCAGGGTTGAAATCACGGGACAAAAATGGTGGTTTATAGTCTGGAAATTACAGTAATTCTATCCTTTGACCATGAGGTGTGCGCAAATCAGTAGCCTTGGTCTCACTATCGCCCTCTGCCATGAGGCAGAAGAATTGCGTGCCTCAGACTGCATCTGTAGATGCTCAGCACAGTAATACGTTACATACTAATTATATTGAATAAATATAGAAAATTTGTGTATTTCTAATCTTATATTTCTATGATGAAAGGTGAGGCGCAGCCTTACCTGCCTCCCCTGACTGCACCTCACTTGTTTACTCACCTGTCTTCACACAATGTGGGGATGGAAAAGTAGCTCTTATTTTGAGGAATCTTTAAAGCAACCGTGAATGTTCTGAAAAGTTTTTACTTAATCTTAATAGGGACATCACAAAATGAACATCCTACATACTTAACAGTTATTATTTCATTTTGTATTGCACAGCTCAAATTAGAGCCCTCAAGACAATAATTTGGGCTAGAGGTAAAGCCAGGACTAAAAATTACAGCCCAACCCGACCCGAGTCCAACAAATTACCTTGATTTGAAAGACTGAGCCTGAAGCAAACCTGTATTTTCATATTCTATTTGCGAAGTAGGAGTCATTTGGGCCGAATTTTGGTTTGGGGCCTGGCTTAAGATCTTCCCTCTAGTTTGGGGCCCCGCCATAATCTAAAAGCTTAAAGTTAGTGCAGCCCGCACGTGTGTGATAAGGATACAACACCTGTGCTAATAAGTTACGCAACACTCAAAATTCACACGCTAATGTTGGAGAACTATGTGCGTCTTCCCCGCAATATGATTGGCTAGGTACTTCCTGGTTTGACCCAGGGCAGTCCGTAGACATCCCAGACTATAGGTTCCGACAAATAAGAGGATTCAATAAATGGTATTTTCCAAACTGATGGCGAAATATGTTATTCAAACTGAAACGCGGAACAAGGAGGGAGATAGTCAATGCTGTTGAACTGAAGCTTAAACAACACTAGATGCACCTTACATGTAACTTGAAAACCTGATGCAGCACAACCTCAGTGAAACCGTAGTTTCAGTGGCGCCTGAGAAAATTGAGTTTAAGACCCCAGCCCCACATGGAGCATATATGCCATAGATAGATAGATGGATGAAAAGATGCATAGATGTATAGCTAGCTAGATGTATAGCTAGCTAGATAGATAGATAGATAGATAGATAGATGTATAGCTAGCTAGATGGATAGATAGATAGATAGATAGATGTATAGCTAGCTAGACGGATAGATAGATAGATGTATAGCTAGCTAGATGGATAGATGGATAGATAGATAGATGGATAGATGGATAGATGGATAGATGGATAGATTGATAGATAGATACATGTATAGCTAGCTAGACGGATAGATAGATAGATAGATAGATAGATAGATGTATAGCTAGCTAGACGGATAGATAGATAGACAGATGGATAGATAGATGTATAGCTAGCTAGATGGATAGATAGATAGATACATGTATAGCTAGCTAGACGGATAGATAGATAGATAGATAGATAGATAGATAGCTAGACGGATAAATGGATAGATAGATAGATGTATAGATAGATAGACGGATAGATAGATAGACAGATAGATAGATAGATGTATAGCTAGCTAGACGGATAGACAGATAGATAGATAGATGTATAGCTAGCTAGATGGATAGATAGATTGATTGATAGATAGATTGATTGATAGATAAATAGATAGATGGATATATGTATAGCTAGACAGATAGATAGATAGATAGATAGATAGATAGATAGATAGATAGATGAAAAAATAGATAGATAGATAGATAAAGGATAGATAGATAGATGAATAGATAGATAGAAAGATAGATGTATAGCTAGCTAGACAGATATAGATAGATAGATAGATGAAAGATAGATAGATAGATAGATAGATAGATGTATAGCTAGCTAGATGGATAGATAGATAGATTGATTGATAGATAAATAGATAGATGGATATATGTATAGCTAGCTAGACAGATAGATAGATAGATGAAAAAATAGATAGATAGATAGATAGATGAAAGGATAGATAGATAGATGAAAAATAGATAGATAGATGTATAGCTAGCTAGACAGATAGATAGATAGATTTTTTTTCTACAGTTTCTTGCAATATTATACATTGCCCTATATAAAATAAGGCGTTCTTTTGGGAGACTCCCCTAAAAGCCGGTTTAAGTCATTATTTGCCTTTATACAACAACGACTGCGTTTACATGCGGGCAGTAATCCGATTAGAAACGGAACTTTGGATATCTCGAGCGATCCCAAAGAATTGTTTACATGCCTAAAGACAAAGGCACAAAATTTGCATTCAATATTTCACAGTCGACATCAAAGAAGTAACGTAGCTGTTTCCTTTTCGCTCAGAAAGTGTGTTTAGTGTGTTTTTTTAAGTGTTTGTACGTTCTTAGACCGTGTACTGTAGACACAACGGTGGTATTTTTGCCATAGTAATAGAAAAGAAAAGAAAATGTCTCGGAGAAATCAACCAATTGGAGTGAGGTATGATTACTAATTAGCCAGAGATGGCGTACCAACAAAGAAGAAAAAAAACATGAAAGGAGTAACCCAACCATCTCAGTCAGCAGTTCGAATAAGAGCCTATTTGGATTTTAGAGGACGTTCACAAGGTCTTGCAAAACCCGAATATCGAAAGTATTCTGATCTTAATCCGACCATTGTGTATATGCCAGGGTTGTGTAGGGTTACTTTAACTGGATTACTTTCAATTACTTTTGGATTACTCCAATACCAGATAGATAGATAGAGAGAGAGAGAAAGAAAGAAAGAGGGAGATAGATAGATAGAAGGACAGAAAGAAAGAAATGAAGAGAGTTGGATAGAGAGATAGAGAGATAGATAGATGGAAAGGGAGAGAGGGATAGGCCTTGCAAAACCCAAATATCGAAAGAGAGAGAGAGAGAGAGAGATGAAAGGATAGATAGATAGATAGATAGATAGAAGGACGGAAAGAAACAAATGAAGAGAGAGTTGGATAGATAGATAGATAGAAAGGGAGAGAGGGATAGGCCTTGCAAAACCCAAATATCGAAAGAGAGAGAGAGAGAGAGAGAGAGTGATGAAAGGATAGATAGATAGATAGATAGATAGATAGATAGAAGGACGGAAAGAAAGAAATGAAGAGAGAGTTGGATAGATAGATAGAAAGGGAGAGAGGGATAGGCCTTGCAAAACCCAAATATCGAAAGTATTTAGATCTTCATCTGACGATTGTGTATATCCAGGGTTGGGTAGGATTACTTTAACTTGATTACTTTCAATTACTTTTGGATTACTCCAATACCAAATATGCTAATACAAGACAAAAAAAAACTGATAGAAAGGAGAGATAGAGAGAGAGAGAGAGATAGAAGGATGGAAAGAAAGAAATGAAGAGAGTTGGATAGAGAGAAAGAGAGATAGATAGATAGATAGATGGATAGAAAGGGAGAGAGCAAAACCCGAATATCGAAAGTATTCTGATCTTAATCCGACGATTTTGTATATCTAGGGTTGGGTAGGGTTACTTTAACTGGATTACTTTCAATTACTGCCGGAGATCAAAGAGATCAAAGCCAGAAGAAAAAGCTTACCACGTGTTGCGAGTCGTCATTTTATTCGTACTTAGTTTCTTTGGTCTTTTATTAGCATATTTGGTATTGGAGTAATCCAAAAGTCATTGAAAGTAATCCAGTTAAAGTAACCCTACACAACCCTGATTCTCAAAGGAAAAATAAAAAGTAAGTCAATGAGTAATATGTAAAGAGAAATATCAGGTATAGGAAACCATAAGAAACCATACACAGTATGCGAGTAGAAACATTGAATTAGCCAGAAATCCATGTGCGTGCTTTCTCTGTCTTTTTCTCAGTCTCTCTCTGTTTCTTTCTTTTCTGTGTCTTTGTCTATTTCTCTTGCTGTCTTCCCTGTCTCTCTGTCTTTCTGTGTGTCTTTTTCTGTCTCCCTGTCTTTCTGTGCCAATCTCTTTTTTATTCCTTCTGTGGCCGTCTCTGTCTTTCTCTCTGTCTGTCTGTCTCTTTCTCTCTCAGTGTATGTCTCTCTCTGTCTCTTTACCCCTCTTTACCTGTCTCTGTCTGTTTCTGTCTCTCTATTTCTCTTTCTCGGTCTAACTCTGTTTTCCCCTGTTTTAGTCTTTATCTGTTGCTCTCTGTATCTCTCTGTCTCTATCTTTCTGTGTCCGTCTCTGTCTTTCTCTCTGCCTGTCTCTTTCTCTCTCTTCAACTGTCTCTCCCTGTTTTTAACCGTCTGTCTTTTACTGTCTCTCTATTTCTCTTTCTCAGTCTAACTCTGTCTTCCCCTGCCTAAGTCTCTTTCTGTCTGTCTCAGTCTGTCTCTTTCGTTTTGTGTCTTTCTCTGTCTTCATCTCTTCCTTTCTCTTCCTCTGTCTATCTCTCAGTATTTCTCTCTCCATCCTCCTGTCTCTCTCTTTCTGTTTCTCACTGTCATTCCCTCTCTGTCTCTTCCTGTGTCTGTCTGTCTTTTTCTTCTGAGTGTCTGTCTTGCTCCCTCTCTTTCTTAGTCATCTTTTTCTGTCTGTCTGTCTCTCTTTCTTTGTCCATTTTGCTTCTTTTCATGCCTTTAACGGGAGCGCCACGCCAAGTACACTGACTTTCAAATATTGTTTTTAAAACACACCTCAGACGGACTTCACGTTTTCATGCTAATTGTTGTTTTTTTGTTTTTTATTCGAATGCTCTGTAATTGTGGCTGCATATGCGAGTCAATCGTTCCCACTAAAATGGACGAAGCTAGCATCCATAAAAAAACTCGCGCCGGCTGTACTGACCTTAAAATTTCATTATAAGGCGGGGGCCTCAAACTATCATCACAGGGACCACGAATGGGCCAGAATGTGAGACCCTTGATGTAGAATGTTTTCTGAATATAACCAAAAATTAGTCCCTGTAATTTTCCACGGGTCTGAGCGTTCACACAAAGTCGGCGAGCAACGCTTGAAACAACAGTGAGCAACAGCAATCCCAAGTGTGGCAACTAAGTCATTATCAAACATGTCCAAAACTTGACATCAAGTTGCATTTTGCTGAGTTTCCGGCAATGCAAAAAAATGTTTTCACTTTTGAATGAATTGACTCATGTATTATTGCAAAAGTTGTACGGCCTACAAACGTCATTTGTTTTTACACAAATTCTTTCACAAGATTTCCATTTCTTTTTTTCCTGGTATCTTTTGTCGCATAATACCAACATTTTGGGAGCTTATTTAGTCGGTTGCACGATACACAACTGTATTTAATCACATTTTTTGTGGAAGTACAACGTTGGCAACAAGATTGACTTGGTATAATTGGAAATTATTTGAATGCAACACAAACTTTTTCTTCTTTTTCCCTGTTTTTTTTTCATTTTTTTTTAAATTCCTTTAAAAGAATCTCATTGTGTTTATTTTTTCCTAGCTGTTACTTTTTTTCTTTTTGTTCTCTATTTACTTTTTTTCCTTTGTTTCTTTCTTTTTTTTTCTGGCGTTTTTCCTGAATTTTTCCTTCATTTTTCTCTTCCTTTTTTTTCTCAGCTTTTCACTACTTTTTCATTTTGGTATTTTTTTTCCTTTTTTTCTATTCCCCCCTTCCTTTAAGTCATTTTGTGCATAATTGTACACAATATTTGGTCGTGTAGGGATGAAAGAAGCAAAAACAACCTGAAGAGCCGTTTACCACCCGAAAGAGCCGGTTCCTTTTAGTGAGCCGAGCCGAAGAAGCCGGTTCTCGAAAAACTCTACTGACTTTACTCAACTTCGTTCTACTTCGACCTTGACTTCCAAATACCGCATTTAGAACACAACGTCAGGGGAACCCTTGGATTTTTACCTTCATGCACTGTAACTTTGACTTAATTCGCTTCTTAATTAGCAATTTCGAGCCCTGATTTTTGTCAGCTGGCTAGATTTTCTTGTAGGCAGTGCGCAATTGCGCACACACGCATCTTAGAGGGAACATTGCCTACAAATTTAAATTTTTTTTCCACTTCAAATTGCCAATCCCCGATGTCCCATTGGCAAGACTTCTCAGTTTCCATTCAACCTGTTTCCTGATGCGGTTGTAGTCTGACTTAATTCGGTCTGCTTCTTTCATTTTAATGTTCATCGCTAACACTTCCAGCATAGCCTAGCATCCACGCTCTCCTGAGAAAAACCAGGGTTTTTGTTCTAAGCGGCGTGACCAAGTCGGCGTTACGTGGGCCGCCGGAGTCTCTCTATTGGCACTCGACAGAAGATAAGGACCCTTGTTGTGCGCAAGCTAACGGGGGCTTTCCCCTCCTCGCTGCGGGCTTTGCTTTTAAAAAGGATAGGAGAAGCTAAGATTGCTATTGATTCTCTTTTAACACGGCGAGACGAGAGAGCGCAGGTGACGACGAGCACCCGAAAAACGCCGGCAGCCGCGTCTTTAGCTACCGTGTGTTCGAGTGCACTTTTGTGTACTTTACGTGAGTGCCTGAATGTGTGTACCTGTGTATTTGTGTGAGCATGCTCTCTTATGTGTTTCGTGTCTTTGTGTGTTAACTCAATGAGGAAAAGACTTTGCAATGACCCTACGGATGTTTGTGTGTTTTGGCGAAGCGGAAATGTTTTTTCCGGCATGATGGCGATCGATTCGTCGAATGATCCATTAAAAGAAATAACGACTTGCACTTGGAGTAACGAGATGTCATTTGTGTGTGTAGATCGGGGATGTCAAACTCAATTGAGGGGCCAAAATTCAAAACTCACTTAAAATGAATGTTTTCGGAACATAAATATGAATAAAAACAGACAAGAATATGACATTCAAACCTTAAATCACTTATAAAGTACCGTAAATTCCGGACTATAGAGCGCACCCACCACCTTTTGAGAGGATAACCGCTTTTGTACTTACACAAGCCGCGCCTGTATATAAGCCGCATGCGCCCACATTAAAACATGTAACACAATCACAAAAGTAACCCAAACCCGACTTTAAGTCCCGCGATTGTAACTGAATATAAAGTACACAGTCCAAAAACCACAGCCGGCAAAATGAACGGAAAATGATACCGGTACTTTAGGTTTGATGCAGACCTGCAGAGTCCGGGTCCCGTTGAAAGTAATCCAACGAAAAAAAGTCTATATTTCCAAAGGTAAGGGTGGGAAAAATATATATCCACTATTGTCCGCTGCGTCCACAAACACGTCTCACCTTTACTCCACTTCCCGTCAGCCCCCGTTGTTTTCGCCCCTTCTTTTTGATTCGCCCGTGGAAAACATATCAGAATAAGTCTCTGAAATAAATACATTACAAAAATATACAGTTGCAAATATACATATTATACATCGTTACACATATTTACAAAGACAGTACACCGAGAGAGTTTTCAAAGCTTTAATAATAATACATATATAATAATATAACTTTCATCCAAAACTGTGACTGTGACAGGTAGCAACACGCTACTAGCAACACGCTTGCAAAACAATAGACGGGTCTGTTAAAAAAAAAATATACGGTACTTGTAAAAATCACGGTAAACCATCCTCATCATCCTCCTTATAACTGACGCCATCAAAGTCATCTTCCTCAGTATCGGAAAGAAACTTTGTCATATAGACGTCGTCCCACGCTCCCTTATTCCAAAACACGCTAGCAACACGCTCGCAAAGTAAAGTTTACGTGCAATAGCTCTGTTTCCTTCTTTATCGGATTGCTCGATTGCTTTTAGCTTGAAAGCTGCGTCATGTGCCTTTCTTTTTGCAATTTGCATGATGAGGGTAAGTTTACGCTAATTTAATTTGTGCACAAGCTAAGAAGTTGCAGTCTTCCTCTGCGCATATATTCCACCGGTCTAAATCTTACCTTTTGTACTCGAGCGCCACTGAATAAGCCGCAGGGTTGAACGTTTCAGAAAAAAGTGGCGGCTTATAGTCCGGAATTTACGGTATTTATTAGTTTGCTGTGAATAAAAATATCTTGTTAAATTATACAACTTAGGACTTAACTTAAACAACTTATCATTAAAATAACATTCAAATTGCTTTGCTCCTATGTCAATGTATATATTAAAAAAAACTTAAATATCCCAAAAGATTTTGCTCTCCTTAATATATCTCCTGTCAAAAGTAGAAAATGCTACAGAAATGATTTGGTAAAAACGTCACAACATTCTGAGGACAGGGAGCCTGATGTGCTTACCTTTGGCGCAGACGGAGTAGGGCGAGAGATGGGAGGGAGTGCTTGCACTTTTTGCATAGCTCCACCCATTTCGCCCACCCACCCAATCAAATAACTTTAAATTCTCTTCCGGTGTTTTGGCGTATTTACAATTTGTTCCGTGGATTCATCAAAAGGTATCGGAACACTGAACACAGATTATATAGTGAGCTTTTATATAAAGGATTCTTTAGCGTTGTACAGCCAAAACGAATTTTTTTGTGTGACACCTTAACTGTAAAATATAGTGAAAACGTGCCCTATATTTTTTGAAAAGTACTGATTTTTAATCCGGCTTTGGTTTGGCTTTGCGTGTATCTGAACAGGATCGATGGCTCAAGTTTTAGACGAGATGGAGAAAATTTGCATGCAATTAAATGTGTCTCTGAGCCATAGGTACTCATGGAAAGAGCCATATCTGGCCCGCGAGCCATAGGTTCCCGCCCCCTGGTATATAGTATGCAGGGTTGGGTAGGGTTACTTTAACTGGATTACTTTCAATTACTATTGGATTACTCCAATACCAAATATGCTAATAAAAGACAAAAGAAAACTAAATATGAATAAAATGATGACTCACAACACGGGGTAAGCTTTCTCTCCTGGCTTTGATCTCCTGCGTGGGTTCAAATCCAGCTCCAGACTTCCTGTGCAGAGTTTGTATGTTCTCCCCGTGCTTGCGTGGGTTTCCTCCGGGCGATCCGGTTTCCTCCCACATTCCAAAGACATGCATTTCAGGTGGATTGGCCGGTCCAAATTGTCCCTAGGTGTGACTGACCGTGTTGTCTGTCCCTGTGTGCCCTGCAATTGGCTGGCAACCAGTTCAGGGTGTCCCCTGCCCACTGCCCGATGATTGCCGGGATGGGCTCCAGCACCCCCGCGACCCTGCTGAGGATAAGCGGTGCAGATAATGAGATGAGAGATAATGAGGTCTTTTGACACATGTGGTGTAGATAAATGGGAGACGAATGGAGATGAGGGAAAAGTGAGAAAATGAAGAGGTAGATGATAGCTCAGCACTTTGCTGAGCGCTGTAGAGCGGCTAATGTCAGGGCGGGAAACGCGTCGGGTGCGGCGACCTGTTCTTTTCCGACACGAGAACACGATGTTCCCGCCTGGAAGTCCAAGAGGCGTTTGAAGAAAAATGACAACAATGGCGTTTTTCCCGCAATTTTCTGAATGACAGTCAAATTGGACCGGAATTGGTCGAAGGCAGGAGTGTTAAGGATGAACCTTTCGACTCTGGGTTCTAATATAAGTTGAAGCATATGCTAATACAGTGTCATGGATCCGACACAGCTCATAAATTCTGTTTTAAAACAATAAGAATTAAAACCAGCCTCTATAATATGTCCCTTTTTGAGCATGAAATTCGATCAAAACGTTTGTGTGTCATCAAATGATAAGCACTATTCTAAAGACATTGAAATTAAACAGGACAAACTAGACGGGAACACTACCAGATACAGGAGATCGATAACAAACAGAACAAAAGCCGGGAACGAAACTGGAGATTGATATCAAACGTCACAAAATAGACTGTAACGATACCGGACAAGAAACACAAGCAGGAAACCGGACGGAGTCAAAACCCCACGTCTTGCGGGATTAGAGGTTCCTTGACGGACTGACAAACAGTGAGTGAGAGCACTGAAACATGGGAAGTACCCAGATGGCTTTGTATCTTCTTCCATTGTCACTCAAGTATGGTGGCTGCTCAAAAAATCACGTGGCCCTTTGAACCCTCTAAAACTGAATTTACCTGGGGGCCACCTGAGCTAGGGTCTGATAGAAAATGACCACTGTTCTCAGATATCGTTTTAAAAAAATCCTTACACAAAATTAGGTCTAAAAAAATTTAAGAATTGATCAAAAAAATGAATAAATCATTAAATAATCAATAAAAAAACATAAAGCACAAGGGCTGCACTTAAAGGGACAGTGTGTATTTTGCAGCGCCTCCAGGAGTTAAAAAAATTAAGACTGATAAAAATAATTAGCAAAAATACATTAACTATCACACAAACTTGGCTTTTTTAAGCAATTTGTATCAATTTGACTTAACATGAGGCTCAGCTACGGGGAGCTGACATGATTATCAGGCATCTTGCTGCTAAGGGTGACCCTATAAAAACCCCCAAACATTTTTTTCCCCTTCTATCTTCGTTTTTCCCTTTTATTTTGTTTTTTAAAATGTACCCTTTTCTTTCCTTCCTTTCTTCCCTTTCCGTTTTTCTTCCTCTTCTGTCTTTACCCTTTTTTCCCTTCTTTCCTTTCATTTTTTTCTCTGTGAAAGTCTGGGAAAAACATAAGAAAAACGGTGATTCACTTTGAGTCTGTCTAGTTCAGGGGTGTCAAACTCATTTTAACTCGGGGGCCACATGATAGAACAAAAATTATGTTGGGGGCCGGACTAGTAGATTAAAGAGAAAGAAAAAGAGGGATAAAGAAATAAGTGAAAGAGGGAGGGAAAAGGAGAGAGGGCGGGACAAAGAAAGAAAAAGAAAGAGGGAGAGCGCGTGAGAAACAAAAGATAAAAAGTTGTGAGAGAGGGAGAAAGAAATCCAAAGAGAAATAGAAAGACAGAAAGAGAGAAAAGAGAAAAGAAAGCACGAAGGGTAGGAAGAAAGAAAGGCAGAAAGAGAGAAAAGAAAAAAGAAAGCACGAAGGGTAGGAAGGAAGAAAGAGAAAAGAAAGAAAAGAGAAAAGAAAGCACGAAGGGTAGGAAGAGAGAAAGAGAAAAGAAAGCATGAAGGGTAGGAAGAGAGAAAGAGAAAGGAGAGAAAAGAGAAAAGAAAGCACAAAAGGTAGGAAGAGAGAAAGAGAAAAGAGAAAAGAAAGCACGAAGGGTAGGAAGAGAGAAAGAGAAAAGAAAGCACGAAGGGTAGGAAGAGAGAAAGAGAAAAGAGAGAAAAGAAAAGAAAGCAGGAAGGGTAGGAACAGAGAAAGAGACAGAGAGACAGACACAGAGACACAGAAAGACAGACAGAGAGAGAGACAGACACAGAAAGACAGACACAGAAAGACAGACACAGAGAGAGAGAGAGAGACAGAGACACACACACAGAGAGACAGACGCAGAGAGAGAGACACAGAGAGAGACACAGAGAGACACAGAGAGACACAGAGAGAGACGCAGAGAGAGACGCAGAGAGACAGAGACAGAGACAAATACAGTGTCTTTGTTCGAGGCACCTGGCTTTGGCAACATGAAGTTGACATATTTCTACCTTCTTGCGCTTCTCTCATATTTCTACCTTCTTGCGCCTTGACTCGCGGGCCGGATTCAACCCCTTAGCGCGCCTGACCAGGCCCGCGGGCCGCCCGTTTGACACCTGTGGTCTAGTTGGTATTCTTCCCTGTTCTTCATAGCACTTCATTTTCGGATGCACGGTAGGATACAGCGTCATCTAGTGGTCAAATCATACACAATTTCATTTTAACTTTCATATTAAGGATGGGGGCTCAAATGAACATATGAGGGCCACAATTAGCCTCCGGGCGGCGACTGTGAGCTCACTGCTCTAAAGTGACACGGTTAATGTTATCAAGTGGATCTTATTTCAGAATGTATTTACTTTAAGACGTAAAAACACGCGAAACATAACTAAAACAAAAACAAAATTCAGACAACAGTGCTTTTTCTGTGAATATTTGAAAGTCCCTACTGCATGTCTGGTCTTTGAACACACCGCAAGTCAAGTATCGTTTTTAAAAAGAAGGAAATTAAAGTCAAAAGAAATAAGATATTTTATTTTGAAACGTTACCATTCAACTCCTCAGCAAAACAATAAAGCTATTTTATTTTTCAGCACACGATTTTCTCTTCAGCAGTACACAGGGTTGGGTAGGGTTACTTTAACTGGATTACTTTCAATTACTTTTGGATGACTCCAATACCAAATATGCTAATAAAAGACACAAGAAACTCAATATGAATAAAAGTATGACTCACAACACGTGGTAAGCTTTCTCTCCTGGCTTTGATCGTTTCTTTTGTCTTTTATTAGCATATTTGGTATTGGAGTAATCCAAAAGCGATTGAAAGTAATCCAGTTAAAGTAACCCTACCCAACCCTGGCAGTACAACAGCGCCCTCTTTTGTATATTTGGACACATTGATTTCTCTCAGGTCGCTCAAGGGTTCTTCCTTTTCTTCTTGTTTCTTCTCGTTTCATTTTTGGGGGGTTCCGGACCAGGGGTAGTGGTCTTAGAAGAACGAGCAGGGCTAGATTCTGCCTTTTGAGGATTATTTGACGAGGGTAACACGTGGATCTCAGTCCTGACTTCTGGACTGGGTTCTGGTTTCACATTTGATATGGCTTCTGGTTCTTGTTGCTCTTCAGATTTGGGTTTCACATCTGGTTCTTGTTTCATTTCTGGTTTCGGTTTCACATTGGACGCGTCTTCTAGTTCTTGTTGCTCTTCAGATTTGGGTTTCACATCTGGTTCTTGTTTCATTTCTGGTTTCGGTTTCACATTGGACGCGTCTTCTAGTTCTTGTTGCTCTTCAGATTTGGGTTTCACATCTGGTTCTTGTTTCATTTCTGGTTCCGGTTTCACTTCTGTTTCTTGGTTGACCTCCAGTTTAGCATCTGATTCAGGTTCTTGGTTGACTTCTGCTTTAACTTCTAGTTCTGGCTCCACTTTAGCTTCTGTTTTTGACACATTTTTGGCGAAATGTCCAAAGGCGGCCGCGACGAGGTCATTATCGGGATCTAGGTCTATTGAGTCCACTTCTGTGCTGTTCCCAGTGTTGTACGATGCGTTCAAGGACTCCGCAAACTCCTGCAGTTTCACTTGTTCGTCCCTCAGACGTCGCATCTCTTCTGTCATGACACCGTCGTCGTCTTCCTGGTTTTCTGGGGCGGGTTCCTCAAGGGAAGGGGTCTCGTTGGTCCGGCGGACCTCTTTGATTTTAGCATAGAGGATTTTCCTCTCGTCTTGAAGGGCTCGACACAACTTCTCCAGTTTGTGGATGGTCATCACGAACACTTCGTACTCTTTCCCTTTCTCGCTCCTCTGCGGGAGAGAAGAGGAGTGAGAAGGGCAGGCACTTACCGTAAATTCCGGACTATAAGCCGCTACTTTTTTCCCCAAACGTTCAACCCTGCGGCTTATTCAGTGATGCAGCCAATTTATGTCATTTTTCCAACAGCCGCCAGCGGCGCTCGAGTACAAAAGGTAAGATTTAGACCGGTGGAATATATGCGCCGAGGAAGACTGCAACTTCTCAGCTTGTGCACAAATTCAATTAGCGTAGAAATATCCTCACCATGCAAATTGCAAAAAGAAAGGCACATGACGCAGCTTTCAAGCTAAATGCAATCGGGCAGTCCGATAAAGAAGGAAACAGAGCTACTGCACGTAAACTTTACTTTGCGAGCGTGTTACTAGCGTGTTTTGGAATAAGGGAGCGTTGGACGACATCTATATGACATAGTCTCTTTCCCATACTGGGGAAGACGACTTTGATGACGTCAGTTATAAGGAGGAAGATGAGGCCGGTTTACCGTGATTACTACAAGTGTGGTATGTTTTTTAAACAGAGCCGTTTGCTGTGTTGCGAGCGTGTTGCTAGTAGCGTGTTGCTACCCTTCACAGGCACAGTTTGGGATGAAAGTTATAATATTATTATTAAAGCTTTGAAAACTCTCTCGGTGTACCGTCTTTCTTTGTAAATATGTGTAACCATGTATAATATGTATTTGCAACTGTATATTTTTGTAATGTATTTATTTTGGAGACTTATTCTGATATGTTTTAAACGGGCGAATAAAATAGAAGGGGCGGAACAACGAGGGGGGACGGGAAGTGGGGTAAAGGTGAGACGTGTTTGTGGACACAGCGGACAATAGTGGATATATATTTTTCCCACCCTTACCTTTGGAAATATACATTTTTTTTCCTTTGGATTTTTTTCAACAGGACCCGGAATCTGCAGGTCTGCATCAAACCTTAAGTACCGGTATCATTTTCCATTCATTTTGCCGGCTGTGATTTTTGGACTGTGTACTTTATATTCAGTTACGATCGCGGGACTCAAAGTCGGGTTTGTGTTAAATACGTGATTGTGTTACATGTTTTATTGTGGGCGCATGCGGCTTATATACAGGTGCGCCTTGTGTAAGTACAAAAGCGGTTATCCTCTTAAAATGTGGTGGGTGCGGCTTATAATCAGGTGCGCTCTATAGTCCGGAATTTACGGTACTTGCTAACGTAACTCACCTCCTCCAACAGGTCCGTCAAAGCTTTGTTGCAGTTCTCGAACCTCATCTTCCAGACGTTGGACTCCTTCTCCAACTTCTTCATCTTCTCCGACATCTTATCGAGGAACAAAAGAGGACAAGGTCAATCCTGACATTCTTTTTCTATTTTTTTCCTCTTTGAAGTTTTGATTACGTGAAACTTTATTGCGATTAAGTGGTATACAAATAAAAGTGACTTGGCTTGACCTATCCTGGAGTGCCTTGTCTAATCTCATAGTATACGATGGTCACTACCTTGTTATCAATGACAATAAAGACAATTCTAATTCCGAACGTGGTACGTTTGTTAATTTTGTGCAATTTAAAAACACATGGATGAAAAAATGAAACATATCTCATCTCATTAGCCGTACCGCTTATCCTCATTAGGGTCGCGGGGGGGCTGGAGCCCATCCCAGCCATCTTCGGGCAGTGGGCAGGGGACACCCTGAACTGGTTGCCAGCCAATCGCAGGGCACACGGGGACAGACAACTCATTCGCTCATTCACACCTAGGGACAATTTGGACCGGCCAATTCACCTGAAATGCATGTTTTTGGAATGTGGGAGGAAACCGGAGTGCCCGGAGAAAACCCACGCAAGCACGGGGAGAACATACAAACTCCGCACAGAAAGTCTGGAGCTGGATTTGAACCCACGACAGGTTCCCATGACATGAACTGTGCCGCACAAGCGCTAACCACTGCGCCGCCGTGCTGCCCAAATGAAACATATGATAGTTTGAAATATAATGAACTATTTTTTGAATCCACCTACAGCAGGGGTGTCGAACTCATTTGAGCTAGGGGCCCCCACAGTAGAAAAAAACTCACGGGGGTCGGAATAGTAGATTAAACAGAGAAAGAGAGAGAAAAAGTGAGAGTGAAACAGAAAGGGAGAGTAAAAAGAGAGTGAGAGAGAGAGAGAGAGAAAACAAAAGAGAGAACAAGAGAGAGCACAAGAGAGAAAGAGAGAGAAGAAGAGAACAAGAGAGAGCACAAGAGAAACAACGAGCAAGAGAGAGAACATGAGAGAGGGATAGAACAAAAGCGAGTGAGCAAGAGAAAGAGTGAGTGTACAAGAGACAGAGAGAACAAGAGAGAGAGAGAGAGAGAGAGAAAAAACAACACAAAGAGAAATATATAGAGAAAGACAGACATAGAGAAAGAAGAAAAAAGGAGAGACAGAGATAGAGAAAGAGAAAGAGAGAAAAGGAAAATGAGAGAGGAAAAGAAAGATGACAAGAGAGAGAGTTAGAGAGAGAGAGAGAACAAGAGCAGAAAAAAAGCCAGAGAGAACCAACAAGCGAGAGAGATAACATTAGAGAGAGGGCAAGAGAGAGAACAAAAGAGAGATTACTAGAGAGAAAGAGAGAGAGTACAGGAGAGAGAGAACAAAAGAGAAAGAGAGAGTGAGAAAAATACAGAGAAAAATAAAGGAACAAGCGACAGATAGAGAGAGTGAGAAAGAGAGAAAAGGAAAATGAGAGACGAAAAGAAAGATGACAAAAGAGAGAGAGAGAGAGCTAGAGAGAGAACAAGAGCGAAAAAAAAAGCCAGAGAGAACCAACAAGAGAGAGAGATAACATTAAAGAGAGGACAGGAGAGAGAACAAAAGAGAGAGTACTAGAGAGAAAGAGAGAGAGCAAGAGAGAGAGTGAGAGTACAGGAGAGAGAGAGAGAGAACAAAAGAGAGAGAGAGACAGAGAAATACAGAGAAAAATAAAGAGAGAACAAGAGACAGATATAGAGAGAGTGAGAAAGAGAGAAAAGAGAGAGCAAAAAGAGAAGGAGAGAGAAAAAGAAAGATGACAGGAGAGAGAGGAGAGAGAGAAAGCAAGATCGAGAGAGATAGAAAAATACAAAGAAAAATATAGAGGGAAAGACAGAGATGAAGAAAGAGAAAAAGAGAGAGAGAAATTGAGAAATAGAAGTAAAAAACGAGAGAGAGAAAGAGAGAGAAAGAAATAAGACAACAGAAAGATAGATATTGAAAAAGAGAGATAGAGAAAAGAGAGGTCACATTTAAACTACAGCTGATTTTTCTCTTGTAATTGATACTATCCTGCATTTACTTGGATCGCATCGATACCAAAAACAGCGGTATCCCCCTGAAATACAGGCCCCCGATTGGTTTATAGCCATTTTGGTTCAAGCGATAAGAAATATTGACGCCATTAGTAGAATTGCACTACGGGAGATTGTTTTGGAATGCTGAGTCATTCTCTTTTTTTTTTTGCTATTCCGAAACGTCATTTTGTGAAATATGGCCGACGAGGACTCGTTTTTGCTATGCCAGCTCGGACGCACGATTTACACTTTTTCAATTAACGTCACCATCGCAGACTCTTCCTTAAGCGCGTGTGATAAGTGAATTTAGCGTAAATAAACTTTAGAAATCGCAGCCGCCATTCACTGCGTTTTTTTTGTCCATGCTTCCATTTGTCATAATCCCCTCCTTTATTTTGGATCCAGTATCGTTAATAAATCCTTTGGACGTAAATGTCACAATCTCTGAATATGGGGATGCTAGCTAAGCGTGTTCTTTAATGTTATGCGTCCCGACTATTCAAATGGGGTAAATGTCAACTTGTTTTTTCAATCAAAATGAGATATTGGCGCTCCCCTCTTTATTACTTAAATGGCGACGATGGGTGGTAATCAGTGTTCCCTCTAAGCTGCGCGCGTGCGCAATTCTCAGCACACAAGAAAATCTAGCCAGCGCACAAAAATCAGGGCTCAAAATGACTAATTAAGAAGCGACTTAAGTCAAACTTTCAGTGCATGAAGGTAAAAATACACGGGTTCCCCCGACGTTGTGTCCTAAATGCGGTGTTTTGATGTCGAGTCGAAGGAGAACGAAGTTGAGTAAAGTTAGTACAGTTTGTCGGGGAACCGGCTTCTTCGGCTCGGCTCACGAAAAGGAACCGGCTCTTTCGGGTCCTAAACGGCTCTTTGGGTTGTTTTTGCTTCTTTAATCCCAACATGACCAAATATTATGTAAAATTATACACAAAATGACTTAAAGGAAGCGGGGAATAGAACAAAAAAAAAATGAAAAAGTAGTGAAAAGCTAAGAAAAAAAGAAACAAAATGAAGAGAAAAAAAGAAGGACAAATTTAGAAAAAAAGCCAGAAAAAAGAAAAGAAAGAAATGCAGGAAAAAAGTAAATAGAGAACAAAAAGAAAAAAGTAACAGCTTGAAAAAAATAAACACAATGAGATTTTTTTTAAAGGAATTTAAAAAAAAGTAGAAAAAAAACACGGAAAAAAGAAGAAAAAGTTTGTGTTGCATTCAAATAATTTCCAATGATATCAAGTGAATCTTGTTGCCAACATTGTACTTCCACTAAAAAATGTGATTAAGTACAGTTCTGTATCTTACAACCGACTCAATAAATCCCCAAAAATGTTAATATTATGCGACAAAATATGTCAGGAAATAAAAAGAAATGGATATCTTGTGAAAGAATTGTAAGAACAAACGAAGTTTGTAGGCCGTACAACCTTTGCAGTAGTACATGAGTCAATTCATTCAAAAGAGAAAAATCATTTTGCATTGCCGGAAACTCAGCAAAAAGTAACTTTAAGTCAAATTTTGGACATGTTTGATAATGAATTATCTTGCCACACTTGGGATTATGGTTGCTCACTGTTGTTTCAAGCGCTGCTCACCGACTTTGTGTGAACGCTCGGACCCGTAAGGAAAATTACAGGGAACATTGGTCCCGACTATTCAAATGGGGTAAATGTCAACTTGTTTTTTCGATCAAAATGAGATATTGGCGCTCCCCTCTTTATTACTTAAATAGCGACGGGTGGTAATGATACAAAAGGATAAACAAGATTCTCCTACGTTTTCCATCTCGTTCTTGAAGCGGGCGTAGATTTCGTTGCTCTTGGCTAACGTCGTCTGAAACTCGTCGAACTTTTTGGAGTAGAGCGCCAACTGGAGAAGGAGAAGGTCATATTAAGGTCATTTTATTTTCACACATTGTCAATATTCAAACTTAACGCTAAAAAACCCCCAGAAAATATTTTATGAGAATCAACAACATGCGAGACAAAATTCTGAAGTGGAACCAAATTATTTCAACATTTTATATTATATTTACAATGAAAAAAACACAAAAATAGGTGTTGTTCTTTAAGTTCAGCTACTGACTTCCGAATGACCCAATGTTGACCTAAATGACTAACAATGACAAACAGGCTCTAATTGCAGCCAAAAGAGGCCCGTCTCGTCCGCGTTATAAATATCCTTTGGCTCATAATTCTTGAGTATTTCTCGCAGTTTTCCGCTTTTCCATTCTTCAACAACCTCTGTATCCACTCCGCCCGACTCCCCGGCTTTAGTAATCCGCCCAAGTCCATATCGTTTTTTGAACCTGTCGATCCACGCTGGTGCAAGTTCAGCCGATTCCGGTGAAAACTGTTGGCGAAATTTGTTAGCTTGCATTAGCATCATTCCACAGTCAATTCTGATTTCAGGCCTCGATGATTTTTGACGGAACCACAAAATCAGTGCTTTGTCGACATCTGGATGATCATTTACCCTCTGCCTTTTAGCGGTCGGAGCTCTAAAATCTGTCGCACACATATCTTTTATCTTCTTCTGGCTTTTCAGAATGTCGCTCAAAGTTTGAGGGCTCATTCCAAACTTCGCCGCGATGTCTTTTTGCTTCATGTGCTGATTCTTTTCTTGGAATTCAATGATAGCGAGCTTTTCTTCATACGTTCTAGTCTTGAGACTCCTGCCTTTGGTTTTAGAACTTGAGGCCATCGCCACACCGTAGACCGCACAGACCGCAAGGAAGTCCAAAGAAATTCACACAAATTCAATTTGAATGCTAGCACTACTGTAATAAGAAACAATGGGATTATGATTACGAGGCTTTGTTCTATGACCGCGTGCTGTGATTGAGAGTGCTATCATTCAACACTGAGGAGGAGTTTGATGAATAGCCTCTGCCAATCACGGAACGCCACGTCACATCAAGAAATCTTCCCGGAAAATCTGGGAGGGGTGAAAATCTTCCCGGAAAATCTGTGAGGAGTGAAAATCTTCCCGGAAAATTCCATCGCTTACTGCCACTGGAGGCTGAAATTTAGAGCATTTGGGAGATGTCCTAGGCGACCTGATACCGATCCGACTTATCAGAGGCGAAAACCATTAAAAAGGGTCAATTGTACGGAAAAATCCATCCGACTTAGGCGAGGATCCGACTTATAAAATCCGACTTATGCGAGGTGTAATACTACAGAAAAGCCTAGAGAACAAACGTTCCACGCAATTTGTCCGACTTATCCGAGAATCCGACTTATGCGAGTCCGACTTATCCGAGGTTTACTGTACCTGCTCTGTGATGGACTCAGGGGTCTGTGAAAGGAGATACTAGAGCACAGAAAACAATATGAAGACCAAAGAACACACCAGGCAGGTCCGGAATAAAGTTTTGGAAAAGTTCAATGGGATACAAGAAGATCTCCCGGAGCACTGCTTAAACAATAATAAAAAAATGGGGAGCGCATAAAACCACTGGACACCTACCAAGACCTAATTGTCCCTCTAAACCAGGAGTCCCCAAACTTTTTCCTATGAGGGCCACATAACTTTTCCCTTCTCTGATGATGGGCCGGAGTCATTTTGTAACAGAAAAAGTGTGATGATTGCAGGAGTGCCTAAATATAGACATTTATTGTACATCTCACCTGCAAAATAGATGGTAAATGTCAGTCTCACACGACACCATTTACTTGTTGACATTAAGAGTGATTTATTAAACAAGTCTCATTAAATCACGTGAGGTCCCGTGAGACTTGCCCCAAACACCCTTCTCTGACCTGTGAGACTATGTCATCTAGTGGTGATATACAGTACTGGTATTTCACTTTTTCTGCTTTACAAAACAACACCACAATCCCATAATATAACATTTTAACTAGTCGGCAACCCTTGTTGCGCCGTATAAAATAGTTACTATCTAATAGTTAACAATGAAAATAGTTCATAACTAAGGAACATTTCATTGCAAAAGTCCAACTTTATTATCAAATACAAATACACATATATGAAAAAAAAACATCAAAATGCTCTCTGGTATTGTTCAGGGGGCCGGACCAAATGTGGAGGCGGGCCGCAGTTTGGGGACCACTGCTCTAAACCTTCGGCCCAAACAAGTCGAAAACTAATCAGAGAAGTAACCAAGAGGGAAGAATGCAAAGCATTAAGTTTGGCGTCAGAATAACACTGCACACTATCCCCACTGTCAAACATGGTGGTGGCAACATCATGCACAGGGGCGAGTGACTCAGGAGGTAGAGCGCTCGTCTAGGGATCAAGAGATCGCAGTTCGACTCCCGGCTCCTCCGTGTTACATGTCGAAGTGTCCTTGGGTAAGACACTGAACCCCTAAGGCCCCCAATAAGCAGGTTAGTGCCTTAAATGGCTGCACGGCCGCTATTGGGAAATGTGAAGCATATTGTAAAGCGCTTTGGGAAGTCTTGACTTGAAAAGCGCTATATAAATGCAGATCATTTCATTTCATTTATGTATAAATCTTTTTATGGAAAAAAGAAAGCTCCTTCTGAATGAATGCCATAAAAAGGCACGTTTGGCGTTTGCAGGAAACCACATGGGAGACATAATTAACATTTGGAACAAGGTTCTCTTGTCATGTAGGGCGAAAATTAAACTTTTTGGGCTGAATGCAAAGCATTAAGTTTGGCGTCAGAGTAACACTGCTCACTATCCCCACTGTCAAACATGGTGGTGGCAACATCATGCTCAGGGGTTGCTTTTTCTCAGCAGGGACTGGGAAGACCGTCAAATAATCTTTAGGACTGAGACTTGGTACCTTTTAAATGTCTTTTCATCTTATTGAAAATGAGTGAAGTGGGTTTAAAAAAGGAGGTAGACTCCCAAGTACAGTGGAACCTCGGTTTTCGAACGCCTCTCAGTTCGAACAAATCGGAGTCCGACCAAAAATTTCGAGAAATTCTTGCTTCGCTGTTCGGTCAAAAAATCGGAGTTCGAACACCGGTAATGCGTGAGTGCGTACGCTAGTGTGCGATGCTGAGTGGCGTACGGGTGTAGATGGCTCTTTTCGTGACCGACTGTTATCGCGTGCGGACGTGCTTCGTTTTGCTTTCGCTTTTAATATAGGTGTACCAAGTGTTTTAGCCACTAATTATGCCTCAGAAGAAAGTCAGTGCAAGCAGCAAAGTTGCTACAGGTGAGAAAAGAAAAGTAGTGCGTACAACTATTGCATTTAAGAAATAAATAATAGCCAAATATGAAGGAGGTGTGCGAGTGTCTGATCTTGCTAGGGAATACCCCACCGTCCAACTGCGCCTTCTGCTGACTACCACAAAGGTAAGAAATCCTATTCATAATTCTTTTCTTTATCCTTTTTCTTTTATTTTTACATGTTCATGTTAGCGTAATCTTTCGTACGGAAGATTACGATAACGCCGACGTATGATTAGCCTGGGTTAGCTTTATGTTTACGTTTAACATTCAGGTAAACATTCAGGGTGTTGGAACGGATTAAAAGGATTTACATTATTTTTAATGGGAAACATGATTTCGGTGATCGAACAAACCGGTTTTTGAACAGGGTTCTGGATTGGATTATGGTCGAGAACCGAGGTTCCACTGTACCTAAGTGTTGTGTATGACATAATACATAAAGGAAAACCAGGTTTGAAGTCCAAAGTTGAAGCACAGGTATCACTAGGAAAATTCCAACTCGCAAAGCAAAACCTGGACTCCCGTAGCTTGAAATCAAGCCGCCATTGAGCGCTTTGGCGCCACCTCGTGGCACCCAAGTGTAATCACCTGCGCGTGCGTGACGGCGGCGTGTTGGCGTAGCGTTTGCGTCTGAATCTTCCACTCAGCCGCCTCGCGCAGCAGCTGGCGAAAGAGAGCAAAGGCGTAATGGCCTCAATTACCTTCTTTTTCATGCTCAGCTCCTCCTTCTTCATGGCGAAGCACTTCCGGGTTTTGTCCACCGCCTCGGCCAGCAGCTGCGGCGTGGCGACACGGCAGAAACTCGCAGACACACAAAACAAAGCGGCGGCGGCAGTGGAGGCGTTGGCGGCCATCGCCTGAGCCCACTCACGTATTCTTTCTCGCGTTGGTGTTTCTGCTGGGCTTCCAGCAGGAGAGCGTTGGCCTGCTCCAGCTTGGCTGAGGTCAGTTGCTCCTGGAGGTCGCGGTGATGGTTGACTTTTTCTAAACTCTATTAAAAAAAAAAAACACACACGAGGAGTGATGAGCTAGGGCACAGGTGTCAGAAGAGGCGGCTTGCGGGCCGGATTCAATCCCTTAGCGGGCCTGACCTGGCCCGCGGGCCGCCTGTTTGACACCTATGGTGTAGAGTGTAAAGAAGAGGCGAGACGTTTCTTTTGAAATAAAATGGGGATAAGAAAGCTTGATGCCCTACGAAGCATGGTCGGAGATCAGAACAAGTTGGGTAGCCGAGACGGGAGACGGAGCGTGGTTGGAGATCGGAACAAGTCGGGTAGCTAGGACGAGCGGGAAGCCAGGGATCGGTACAGGAAACAGAATCAGGATACGGGTAGCCGGGACAGGAGAACGGAGCTTGGATCAAGGATCGATACAGGAAACAGAATCTGGATACGGGTAGCCGGAACAGGAGAACGGAGCTTGGATCAAGGATCGATACAGGAAACAGAATCAGGATACGGGTAGCCAGGACAGGAGAAAGGAGCTTGGATCAAGGATCGATACAGGAAACAGAATCAGGATATGGGTAGCCGGGACAGGAGAACGGAGCTTGGATCGGGGATCGATACAGAAACAGGTCCGAATCTAAACGGGAGCCAGAGTCAAAAGTACTTGCCCTGCATGCACTGAGGTTCGCAGACGGACTGACCAGGAGTGAACGAGAATGACGTGTTTCATTAGGAGGACGACCGATTAGGGAACGAGTGGCAGCTGGGGCTGTACGAGTGAGGGCAGGTTGAGGTCAATTGGCAAATCATGCCACATTTAGCATTTTTGCTGTAGTTTTACTATTCTTGTCATAATATTTCTGTAGTAGTATTTTTGTAGTATTTCTGTCAAAATATTTCTGTGGTGGTACTTTTGTATCATAGTATTACTACCGTGGTATTTTTGTAGTATTTTGCTTAATAAAATGTGTACTAAACCACAGGTGTCAAACAGGCGGCCCGCGGGCCAGATCAGGCCCGCTAAGGGATTGAATCCGGCCCGCAAGACAACACTCAGAGAAGCACAAGAGAAAAACAAGCTGCAGGTTGAAATATGTCAACTTGATGTTGCCAAAGCCATGTGCCTCTCACAAAGACACTGTACTTGTATTTATTTCTCTCTCTCTCTTTCTTTTCCACCCCTTTTCTCCCACTCTGTCTGTCTCTTTCACTCTCTGTGTCTCTCTTTTTCTCTTCCTTTGTTGCAATTGTCTCTTTCTCTCTATGTGTCTTTTAACCTCTTTTGCTCTAACTTCCTTTTTCCTATCTCTCTTTCTCTCTTCATACCCTTCGCGCTTTCTTTTCTCTTTTCTCTCCTTCTGTCTTTCTATTTCTTTGCCTCTACTTTAAAAGGCGTTTCAGGATGCAAAGGCAAAAATACAGAACAGTACGCGCAACCATTAGCCGCTCCCAGAGGTTTACGAACGTAAACATACTGTCTATCGCTTCAAATCTGCCAGACCGCATGTGTACTCTTGTCAGGAGATAAATATTAAAAATGTACCGTTTACCAAATTGTTCGAATTAGTTATCTGACTCACAATAATAAAATAAAATGATGACTCACAACACGCGGTAAGCTTTCTCTCCTGGCTTTGATCTCTTTGATTTCCGGCAAAACTAACATAAAATGCGACAGAAACGAAATGAAAATAAATCCAAACAGCTTGCCAACATCTTTTTTGCCGTTCTATGTATTCCGTTGCTTTTCAAGCCTGCACAAAATTTAGTAATTGTATTCATATTTAGTTTCTTTTGTTTTTTATTAGCATATTTGGTATTGGAGTAATCCAAAAGAAATTGAAAGTAATCAAGTTAAAGTAACCCTACCCAACCCTGATTACGTGTGATGTTAGGCTACCACCAAGAAGGATATAACGGCAATCAAACAAAGGACGCTTAAAAGTCAGAGGAGACGCATAGAAGTCGTGTTTAGTTGGAAATGTCAACGATCCCACGAAAACATCGGATTTGATCCAAAAATCGGAATTGAGCATTAAGCTCTGCAGTGTGAACGGCAACCTAATGTTGTTCTCAGCTTTACTTTGAAAAAAATCGTTGACTTTTATGTGCGCCTTATGGTCGTGAAAGTACGGTATATTGATTGAAAAATGGGCAAAAATACATTAAACATTAAATCTTAAAATTTTGCTTCCGTCTGGTTTTGCTTAATTTTGTCTGATATGGTCATGGTATGGCTCTTTCAAGGAAAAAACTAAATATTTTTGTTTTTATGGCTCTTTGGGATCAAAAAGCTTACCGACCTTTGCCTTAGGTTCTAGGGCTTAACGGCATGACTCTGGTCCATTATTTACCTCCTCCCTCCGCTGACATTGCTCGAGCAGCGAGTGCAATTTCTGGCTTAGCCTGGCGTTGTCGTCGCACAGTTTCTCATTCCGGGTGCTGTGCTGTTCGATCTGCGTTTGGATTTCCGTCAGCGAGGTCTGGAAGTGGGCGGCCATTTCCGATCGCTTCTCTTCGTCCTCGCGGCAGCGTCGCAGGGCCTCGTCCTGGTCGGGTAAAGCGTTAGATAGATAGATAGATCGATAGATACTTTATTCATCCCCGCAGGGAAATTCACATTTCCAGCAGCATCCCTGTGCTGAGAAACAACACAATAATAAAGCAAAAAGAATACAATATACAAATACCCAATGTGACGTGCTAATACCCACTGTAGCGTGTTCTATAGAGTATCTAGATAGTTCTACACAGAATACATATTGCAATAAAATTCGGTAATATGCAATGTGGGGGGTGTGGTTTAATGTGGGCCTTTACTCCGCCGGGTGGAGTTAAAGAGCCTCATGGCATGAGGAAGAAAAGATCTCTTCAGTCTGTCCGTGGGTCAAGACAGTGACAGCAGTCTGTCGCTGAAGCTGCTCTTCTGTCTGTTAGCATGCTAGCGGAAAATGTAGCTAGGTTCTACATCGGTGGTCCCCAAACTACTTTGAGTGAACATCGAGTGACATTGATTGTTATTCCTGTTTTGACCATGGGGTGGAGAATGTTAATTTGGAGGTGGGTAAAGGTAGCAAGTAGAAGTAAGATCGGCTGGCGGGTATTAAAGCCCAATCCCGGGAATTTAACTTGATTTGAGGGACCGAGGCGAAGCAAACCCGAATTTTCATGTTTTATCTGTGATGACTCGGGAAGAGAAGGAGGGGTTCCTTTTTACGCTAAGAAAAAACCTTACATAAATACTCATAAAAATGTATGTAAACACGCACAAAAACGTACGTACTCACAAAAACGTGAATAACACACACACACAAACGTACTTAAACACTCACAGAAACGTACGTAACCACACAGAAAAACGTATGTAAACATGCACAAAAACTTACGTAAACACTCAGAAGAATGTACATAAACACTCAAAGAAACGTACATAACGCTCAATAAAAACGTACATAAACAATCACAAAAACGTACATAAACAATCACAAAAAACGTACATACACACTCACAAAAACATACATAACACACACAAAAACGTACGTAAATACTCCAAAAATGTACATAAACAATCACAAAAACTTACATCGCACACACAAAAACGTAAGTAACACTCAAAAAAAACCCTACATAAACAATCACAAAAACGTATGTAACACACACAAAAACGTACATTAACACTCCAAAAACACCTACATAAACACTCGTAGAAACGTATGTAAACACATCAACTTACGTAAACACTCCAAAAAATGTACATAAACAATCACAAAACCAAACATAGCACACACAAAAAGGCATGCAACAGTAAAAAAACCCTACACGAACAATAACAAAAACATATACAACACACACAAAAACGTACATAAACACTCCAAAAACACCTACATAAACACTCACAGAAATGTACGTAAACACTCAAAAAACTTTCATAAAAAATCACAAAAATGTAGATAGCATACACAAAAACGTACGTAACACTAAAAAAAGCCTACATAAACAATCACAAAAACGTACATAAACACTCTCAAAAACATACACAACACACACAAAAACACACATACACACTCACAGAAACGTACGTAAACACTCACAGCAACTTACATAAACACTCAAAAAACATACATAATCTGCGCCGTCATCCGAGGAGCAGTAAAGCTCTTCCTGCCCCTATGCAGTCATTCATCGTTATTACCTCATCATACTGCACAGGTCTTTTCATCAACTACGCTTAAAAGAACTTGTTGTAAGAGGTAAGTTAAATTTTGTTTTATTGTTTAATTGTTTAAAAAGAATCTCTCTTTCTAACTGTATTCCATATGGTGTACTGTACTATATACAGGGGGGGTGTACTGCAAAGGTTTTTTTTTTTTGAAGGGGCGTCGTTACTTCGTAGATTTTCACTCTTTGCGGGTGGTTTTGGTCCCCATTAACCAGGTGTAAAAAATAATTTAAAAAAAATAAAAAATTAAGGTGCGCCGCTACTTCGCGGATTTTTACTTATCGCGGGTGGTTTTGGTCCCCATTAACCGCGATAACCGAGGTGATCCATAGGTTCCCTACCCCTGCTGTACAGTAACAGTGCTATTTATAGCGGCCATATTCCCGACATTTTTTTTTTTTTTTTTTCATAAATAGAATTATTAATTTTCCGTGAAGAATCCACACTTCTGTTACAAACTGACTGAGAAGGGAACAGTTACAGGTAAACAAGAATACATTATTTACCCGGAGCGTGCAGTAGTGGTCTTGGACGTCTCGACACAAACTTTCCAGCTGACTTCGCTCGACTTGAAGGGTGCAAATGTTGTCACGGAGACATTGCGCCATCTTCTGTTCACCGCGTTCACGTAACAACTACAAAAAAGGGAAACCGTGAAACGACAGCGGTAGAGCTTCCCGAGAGAAACTCACCAGCTCGGCGTGTTTCTTCATCAAGTGATCCAGTTTTTCCTCGGGAGACAAAATGGCGCCCAGACTGTCTGCCACACTGTCAATTTCTACAACAGAGAGTTATAAACGTTTACTTTTGAGGAATTGAAGGATACAAAGGTAAGTCGGATTCTTTGTTTTTGTAAGTAAAGTACACTTAAAGGATGTTCTTTTTGTGTTTTAGTGATATATTTTATGAAATAGGTTTGACCAAATGTAACGGGTGTGATAATAACTTTTGTTTTATTGAAATTCCTGCTGAAATATGTGGTATAGTTTTTGGTAAGAGTCCTGAAATGATGAGTCCAACAGTGCTACCTGCTGGTATGGGGTAAGGTTTGGTTTGGCTTTTGACATGTGACCGGAAGGCGGGTTTGTTGGCAGTATAACAGCGAGCTGTCAACGGTAAGACACGATTTCTTGGTGCTCCGAAAAAAAGGTCATTTTAAAGATTAAAACCACAGCTGACAAATCTCTCAACATGCACAGTAATGTGATTGATGTTGTCAAGGTGTTTGGATTTATTTTCGTTTTGTTTCTGTCGTCTTTTATGTTAGTTTTGCCAGACGTTGCATGTTGTGCTAATATGCTAATTCCCCTTATAGAGATCAAAGCCAGCAGAGAAGCTTACCACGTGTTGTGACCAATGTTCCCTCTAATTTTCCTCGGGTCTGAGCGTTCACACAAAGTCGGTGAGCAGCGCTTGAAACAACAGCAACCATAATTCCAAGTGTGGCAAGATAATTAATTAACAAACATGTCCAAAACTTGACATCAAGTTACTTTTTGCCGAGTTTCCGGCAATGCAAAATTATTTTTCTCTTTTGAATGAATTGACTAATGTATTATTGCAAAGGTTGTACGGCCTACAAACGTCGTTTGTTTTTACAATAATTCTTACACAAGATTTCCATTTCTTTTTATTTCTTTATATATTTTCTCGCATAATATTAACATTTTTGGGGGCTTATTTAGTCGGTTGTAAGATACAGAACTGTACTTAATCACATTTTTTAGTGGAAGTACAATGTTGGCAACAAGATTGACTTGAAATAATGGGAAATTATTTGAATGCAACACAAACTTTTTCTTATTTTTTCCGTGTTTTTTTTTCTACTTTTTTAATAATTCCTTTAAAAAAAGTCTCATTGTGTTTATTTTTTCTGAGCTGTTACTTTTTTCTTTTTGTTCTCTATTTACTCTTTTCCTACATGTCTTTCTTTTTTTTTCTGGCTTCTTTCTAAATTTTTCCTTCTTTTTTCTTTTCCTTTTGTTTCTTTTTTTCTCAGCTTTTCACTACTTTTTCATTTTGGTATTTTTTTCTTTTTTGTTCTATCCCCCCCATCCTTTAAGTCATGTTGTGCATAATTTTACATAATATTTGGTCATGTTGGGATTAAAGAAGCAAAAACAACCCGAAGAGCCGTTTAGGACCCGAAAGAGCCGGTTCCTTTTAGTGAGCCGAGCCGAAGAAGCCGGTTCCTCGACAAACTCCACTAACTTTACTCAACTTCGTTCTCCTTCGACTCGACTTCAAAATACCGCATTTAGGACACAACTTTGGGGGAACCCGTGTATTTTTACCTTCATGCACTGTAACTTCTGTCGCTTCTAAATTAATAATTTTGAGCCCTGATTTTTGTGTGCCGGATAGATTTTCTTGTGCGCTGAGAATGTGCGAGCAGTGCGCAATTGCGCACACGCGCAGCTTAGATGGAACACTGGTTGTGACTCATTCATTTGCAGCTAAATTGTACCCGTTTTTATACTCATTGTTATTATTTCTATTTTCTCATATATATAAAAAGGATGATCATTAGCTGCACCGCTTATCCTCAGTAGGGTCGCGGGGGTGCTGGAGCCCATCCCAGCAATCATCGGGCAGATGATGTTGGTTAAAATTCAGATTAAAGAAAAATATGTTGAATTCATTGTAAACGTTAAAAAACCACTATACGATCTCTGTCCCGGCTGCTGACCCGTTTTTTCCGTTGAGCCCATCCCAGCCATCTCTGGGCAGTGGGCAGGGGACACCCTGAACTGGTTGCCAGCCAATCGCAGGGCACACGGGGACAGACAATTCACTCGTTCATTCACACCTAGGGACAAATCGGACCGGCCAATTCACCTGACATGCATGTTTTTGGAATGTGGGAGGAAACCGGAGTGCCCGGAGGAAACCCACGCAAGCACGGGGAGAACATACAAACTCCACACAGGAAGTCTGGAGCTGGATTTGAACCCACGCAGGAGGTTCCCATGACATGAACTGTGCCGCACATGCGCTAACCACTGCACCGCCGTGCTGCCCCATTCACTATTATATATATCTTAATTATATTTCAACTATTTTCGTTTGGCGTGCCGGATGAGAAAGCCCGACGGGCCGCATGTGGCCCGCGGGCTGTAGTTAGCCCACCCTTGATCTGGGTTCTCAGTCAACATGTAATGGAAAATACACAGCACCTGATTGGACGGCAGTAGTGAGGTCATCCTGTGCAGGCACCTCCACCTGCAAAAAAATTGCGATAAATCATATTTTATCAAAAACAATCCTCATAAAACAACAAATTCATAACACGGTTGCCACGACGATGACGCTAACCTTTGCGTTGCTGCTCACAATGTCTTTCAGCCTCCTGCTGATCTCGTCCATAGGGTCGTTGTCCGTAGGGGGCGGAGCTACCTCATTTTGTGGGCGGGACACTAACACCTCTGTGGCTTTCACCGACATCTCCATCCTCAAGGTGGCGCTGCCACGTACGAAATGCAAATTGTGCTCAGGAGCTGACGCTAACAGGCTAAAGCAACAATAAATAGGTAATCCTCCATTATGAAATGAAATCCATGCAACAACATAAAAAAAACTAGATAGCTTGACTAGCTAATAGCTTGCTAATACTATAACTATTTCTATCGTGTGCGCCCTCATTATCGCCCTCTGCCATGAGGCAAGAGAATTGCATGCCTCACTCTGCATCCAGCTATTGAACTCTGCCCCCCTTATAGTTGTTAGCCTGGTCCGGAGCAGGCTAGCTGTAGAGCACAGGTGGCCCGCGGGCCAAATCAGGCCCGCTGAGGGATTGAATCCGGCTCGCGAGACAACACTCAGAGAAGCGCAAGAGAAAAACAAGCTGCAGATTGAAATATGTTAACTTGATGTTGCCAAAGCCAGGTGCCTCGAACAAAGACACTGTACTTGTATTTATTTCTCTCTCTCTCTTTCTTTTCCACCCCTTTTCTCCCACTCTCTCCGTCTCTTTCACTCTCTGTGTCTCTCTTTTTCTCTTCCTTTGTTGCTCTTTGTTTCTTTCTCTCTCTTTTGCTCTAACTTCCTTTTAGAGAGAGAAAGAGAAAGAAAAAGAAGAAAGAGTGAAAAAAGACACAAAGAGAAATGGAGAAAGAAAGCAAGAAATAGGGAGAGAGAGGGTGGAAGAGAAAGATAAAAAGAAAGAGAAAGACAGAAAGAGAACAAAAGAAAAACAGAGAAAAAAGAAAGAAAGAGAAAAAAAGAGAAGAAGAGAGATAAGGGGGAAGCAGGGTTAATTTGACTCAGTCAACCTCGCCTGTCCTCAGGGGGCACCACGCTAGAGACCCCTGTTTTAACCCAATCCGGTCCCGCGACTCCCAACAGTTGCACACCCTTGCTGTAGAGCAGGGGTGTCAAACTCATTTTAGCTCTAACACCATAGAACAAACATTCTCTCGGGGCCGGTTTAGTAGATTAGAGAGAAAGAAAAAAAAAGAGAGAAAGAAATAAGAGAAAGATAGGGGGAGAAAGGTAGAGAGGGTGGGACAAAGAGAGAGAGAGAAAGAGAGAGAGAGAGCGCGTGAGAAACAAGAGATAAAAACAGAAATAGTGAGGGAGGGGAAAGAAAGAGAAAGAATGAAATACAAAGAGAAACAGAAAGAGAAAAATAGGAGAGAAGAGAGAAGAAGAGAAGGAGAAAAAGAGAGAAGGAGAGAACGAGAGAAGGAGAGGTAGAGAGAAAGGGGAAAGACCGAAGGGGAAAGCAAGAGAGAGAGAGAGAAAGAGAGTAAAGGAAAAAATGAAGAGAGAGCAAAAGAAGGTAAAAAGACAGCGAGAAAGTGACAAAAAGGAACAAAGAAAGACAAAAAGAGACAAAGAGAGTGAAAGAAAGAGAGTGATGGAGAGAGTGAGAGAAAATGGAGGTAGAGAGGGAGAGATTAGAGAGAGAAATACAATTGCAGCGTTTGTGAGAGGCACCTGGCTTTGGCAACATCAACCTACAGCTCTCTTTCTCTTGCGCTCCTCTGAACGTTGTCTCGCGGGCCGGATCCGATCCCCTAGCGGGCCTGATCCGGCCCGTGGGCCGCCTGCTTGACACCGCTGCTGTAAAGAATCAATCCCTATAGCCACTGGGCCAAATTTATCCCTCTTTCGTACAACCGACATGAAGCTAAATTCAGCCAAGATAATAAACATATCCCGGCTTAATCCCTGTCGTGCAATCCCTTTCGGGTTAAGCCATTGCAAATGGCGAGCTAAATTAAGAAACTTGTTGTTCTGAGGAACCAGACACCACAGCAACAAAAACCGACACCCACATTTCCGTATACATTTTTAATACATGTATAATATATATATATCATATAATAATATATAATAATAAAACTGTATACTGTATAGTCATCCATTACCACATAATTGCTGTTTTCTGCCTCTTATGACGATCTGAAATGTCAATAAACACAACAAACCCCGGCAGCCATTTTGAAAAAAGGTTCTAACTTTGCTCTGTCGCCCAATCAAAAGTTAGAAAAATTGGAATCTCTATTTGTGAAAGCGAATAAATATGAAAACAAAAACCTACCAGATGATAGAAGCGAAGGCGACCGAGAGAAGGACGAGTGAGAGAAGGAAGAAAACAGCTGAGGCCCCGAAATAACCTTCCAGGCTCCGCCCACATTCTGCCCCCCGACCATTTCAAATGCCGCGGGGGGGTCTCCAACCTGATGCCGGCGGGCACCACGGAAAGAGAGAGAGTGAGAGAGAAAGAAAGAGAACAGAGAAAGCGAGAAAAGAGAAAGTGAGAGAAAGAAAGAACAGAGAAAGGCAGTACAAAGAGAGTGAGAGAGAAAAAGGAGAGAGAGAAAAAAGAGGGAGAGAAAATGAGAGATAGAGGACAGGAGAGAGAGAACAGAGAGAGTGAGAGAAAGAGTGAGAAAATAAGTGACAGAGATAGACAGAAAAAGAGAGAACAAGAGATAGAAAGAGAGAAAAAAGAGAGAAAATGAGGATCAGAGAGAGAGAGAAAGAGAGAACAAGAGATAGAAAGAGAGAGAAAATGAGGATCAGAGAGAGAGAGAGAAAGAAAGAAAGAACAGAGAAAGCGAGAAAAGAGAAAGTGAGAGAAAGAAAGAACAGAGAAAGGCAGTACAAAGAGAGTGAGAGAGAAAAGAGAGAGAGAGAAAAAAGAGGGAGCGAAAATGAGAGACAGAGAGATAGAGGACAAGAGAGAGAGAGAAAAGAGAGAGTGAGAGAAAGAGAGAGAAAATAAGTGACAGAGAGAGAGAGAACAAGAGATAGAAAGAGAGAGAAAATGAGGATCAGAGATAGAGAGAGAGAGAGAGAGAAAAGAAAGAACAGAGAAAGCGAGAAAAGAGAAAGTGAGAGAAAGGAAGAACCAAAAAAAGCAATACAAAGAAAGTGAGAGAGAAAAATGAGAGAGAGAAATAAGAGAGAGAGAAAATGAGAGACAGAGAGATAGAGAGAGATAGAGGACAAGAGAGAGAGTGAGGAAAAGAGAAAGAGAGAGAAAATAAGTGACAGAGAGATAGAAAGAAAAAGGAGAACAAGATATAGAAAGAGAGAGAAAATGAGAGAGAAAAAAGAGAGAGAAGATGAGAATCAGAGAGAGAGGGAGAGAAAAAAATGAGATTGAGAGAAAGAAAAAGAAGGAAAGGGAAAATGAGAGACAGAAAGATAGAGAAAGAAAGAGAGAGAGAGAGAGAGAAAAAAAATAGAGAGCAAAGAGAAAGAGGGTGGGTGGAAAGAGAAAGAGAGAACAGGAAGACATAGTGAAAGAGAAAAAGAGAGACGTGTAGAGAAAGAGACAGAGCGAGAGAGAGAAAGAAAGAACAGAAAAAGCGAGAAAATATAAAGTGACAAAAAGAAAGAACAGAAAGGAAGTACAAAGAGAGTGAGAGAGAAAAAAGAGAGGGAGAAAAAAGAGAGAGAGAAAATGAGAGATAGAGAGAGAGAGAGAAAAGAGAGAGTGGGAGAAAGAGAAAGAGAGATAAAATAAGTGACAGACAGATAGAAAGAAAAAGGGAGAACAAGAGATAGAAAGAGAGAAGATGAGGATCAGAGAGAGGGAGAGAAAAAAATGAGAGTGAGAGAAAGAAAAAGAAGGAAAGGGAAAATGAGTGACAGAGAGGTAGAGAAGGAAAGAAAGAGAGATAGAGAAAAAATAGAGAGCAAAGAGAAAGAGAGTGGAAAAAGAAAGAGAGAACAGAAAGACATAGTGAAAGAGAAAAAGAGAGACATGTGTAGAGAAAGAGACCGAGCGAGAGACAGAAAGAAAGAACAGAAAAAGTGAGAAAATAGAAAGTGACATAAAGAAAGAACAGAGAAAGGAAGTACAAAGAGAGTTAGAGAGAAAAAAGAGAGAGAGAAAATGAGAGATAGAGAGAGAGAGGACAAGAGAGAGAGAAAATAGAGAGTGAGAGAAAGAGAAAGAAAATAAGTGACAGAGAGACAGAAAGAAAAAGGGAGAACAAGAGATAGAAAGAGAGAGAAGATGAAGATCAGAGAGAGGGAGAGAAAAAATGAGAGTGAGAGAAAGAAAAAGAAGTAAAGGGAAAATGAGAGACAGAGAGGTAGAGAAAGAAAGAGAGAGAGAGGGGGATAGAGAAAAAAAAGCGCAAAGAGAAAGAGAGTGGAAAGAGAAAGAGAGAACGGGAAGACATAGTGAAAGAGAAAAAGAGAGACATGTGTAGAGAAAGAGACAGAAAGATCAAAAGGAGAGAAAAAAGATAAATAAATAAAGAAGATAGAGAAAGAGAGAAAAGAGAGAGTGTGGAAAGAGAAACCAAGAGAGAACATAGGAACATAGTGAGAGAGAAAAAAATGAAAAAAGGTGAAACAGAGGTAGAGAAAGAAACAAAAAGAGTGAATAGAGAGAGTGAAAAGATATATAAATAAAGAATGAAATAGAAAAAGATAGAATGAGCTAGAGAGAGGAAAAAACATAACGCGAGAGAAAAAAAGGGAGAAAGAAAAGGAGAGGGAGAGTGATAGAGATAAAAAAAGAGAGAGAGTGGAAATAGAGAACAGAAAAAGTGAAAGAGAACAAAAGAGAAAAGGAGAGACAGAGAGAGATAAAAAGAGAGAGAATGGAAATAGAGAACAGAAAAAAGTGAAAGAGAACAAAAGAGAAAAGGAGAGACAGAGCAGTAGATAACACAACCAAAAGAGAAAAGAGAGAGAGAGTGAAGAGAAGAAAATAAAGAATACAAAGAGAGAGATTAAAAAAGAGAGAAAGCGAAACATAAATAGAAATGAAGAGAAAGATAGTCAATAAGTGAGAGAAAAAAGAACGAGTGAAAGAAGAAAAAAAGAGAGACCAAGAAGTAGAGAAAGAGAAAAGAAGCAAGAAAACACAGAGAGAGTGAAATAAAGAACATAGAGAAAGAGAGAAACGGATTGAGAAAAAGAGAAAGAGAGTCAAAGAGAGGGAGGAAAAGCAAGAGAGAGAGAGAAAGTAAAATACCTTCTGTTGCTATGCGAGCTACCCTGGCTTTGTCAACATCAAGTGGACATATCTCAAACTGCAGCTGATTTTTCTCTTGTGCTTCTCTGGGTATTGTCTCACGGGCCAAATTAAAAACCTTGGCGGGCCTGACCTGGCCCGACGGCTGCATTTTTTGACACATGTACTTTAAAAAAGCCTCGCCTAATATATGAAAACAAATCAAAAACAGAATTTTTCCCATTATGACAATACAGTTTCAGTTTTTTTCAGATATTGTTTAGATCATTTCAAACTATTTTTCTTTATTTGTATGTTAAGCTAACATAATTAAATCGTTTTATTAATATACTGTAATTTTCCGGTCTTAAAGAAATATGAGAAGGAATAATAGTGAGGTTTGGTCGCTTTGAGTCTCCGTAGTTTGTATTCTTCCTTGTGCTTTTTTCGGTTTCAGAACTTGTCTTGTGGTCAAATATACACACTGTCTCTTTAAGAGAACGGAATCGATAAAAATGGACTGATACCTTGATATTCTCTTTTGTAATTACCTTTATTTAACTTATTCCTTTTTGTGTGATTTTTTTTGGGGTAACAAACTGGGCGAAAGATGAGAAGAAATGATTTTTTTAGTTTTTATTTCTCTTTGTGCTTTGTAGTACGCGGTTCCACTTTTGCGGGTCTAAAAAATCTACCTTACCTTCTCAATAAAAGAATTTATTGACTTGAGCAAGCGCGAGCTTATGTCAACTGAGGACACGGTGTGGACACTCTTATTGTAAAGGGGAGGGGGAGGCCCTGACACAACTCCTCCCACCTCACCCCCTTCTTCTGTGGCGCTGTTTATCATAGATGAACTCGGCGACGTAAGTATATTCTCTTCTGTCACATTTCATCTCAAGTTTGACTTTATTATACCAAAAGCGAGCGGTTGTATGTACTACCTAAACACGGCTAATTGCGTGCGGTTTCGTGTATTTGTTGTAAAAGCCGTTCGACGCTGCTAGCTAAAGTATGTCGTTATTGTCAGAAGGTAGCTCTTTCACTTTCATTAAAAGGAACACGGACCATTTTTTTAACTGTTGTTTCCCAAAACGCTTCACAAACACTCATCAAATATCATATTTTCACTGTTTTTATTTTCGATATGTAACCGGTAGTGTTAACAAGCGAAATAAACTGCACACTGAATGGTTCGTAGTGGTTTTGCCGCAGTCCTATTCCGTGTACATACTACATATTTTACTTTTTTTTTTGGTATAACATGAATTTTACTCTCTCTCTCTCTATCTCTACGCGTATTCTATATGGTGTACTGTATACAGGGGGTGGTATACTGTATACCTGTATACGTTTTTTTTAAGCATTTTTGAAGGGGCGTCGCTACTTCGCGGATTTTCAGCTTTCGCGGGTGGTATTGGTCCCCATTGACCGTGAAAACCGAGGGATTACTGTACTCCTTTTCGGTTGCGCTCCACTCCACAATACAGTAACATTTAACGGTCAAATATTGACTTTTTGAAGCAGAACGAGCGTTTTTTTCTTTCAACCGCTAGATGTCAGCATTTCGCTAAATTATAGTAGAGCTATAATACGAGTGCGGGGCGCGTTGCTGTAATTAGGGTGAAGTGACGTCTGGAGCAGGTGTGTTGTCATGGTTACTAAACGGGAGCGCGCGCGCGTACCTGACGCCCTGTCGTTTGCCGTGGCCGTACGTGCACGCGCGTGTTTGTTTTCGGACTTAGATCGGGTAAAAAGCAAATGTTCATTTCCTTTCGGGCTTTAATGAAAACTTTAATGAAACCCCGGTAATTGGAAACGAATCGATTCTCGTGTTTATTATTTCTCGCGTGCGCGCATGTATTTTTGGGGTACGTGCCTGCGCGTGCGTGCGCAGCATGCATTAGCTCCTGGCCTGCTTGCTTAAGATAAAAGGAGCTGAGTTCCCTTGACAAAACACAGCCATTAGTGTTTGGACACCGAGAAAAAAAAGAAGAAAATAGTCATTGGAAACGTTTCAAGACTCAGACTAACGTTTCTTTGGGATTCAAGGTGGAGTGTGGAAGGTGGGAGTGAACGATGGAAGCCCCCCTCCAATAAGGAGCCGCTCCTTCCCTTGTTTTCTCTCTTTGTCTACCTTTTTCCCTCTTTTTCTATCCCCCTTCTCTCTCTATCTTTCTCTTTTCGCCTTCATCCTATTTCTTTCTCTTGTTTTCTTTTGCTCTCTTTCTTTCTCTTGTTTTCATTTATGTCTCACTCTCTTTATTTCTTGCAAATGTTCTCTCTCTCTCTCTTTCTCTCTCTCTCTCTTTCTTTCTTTCTTGCTTCCTCTAACTTTCTTTCCCTTTCTCTATCCCTCTTCGTCTCTTTTTGTTTGTTTGTTTGTTTCTTTTCTGTCTGTTCTTTCTTTCTTTCTTGTCTGTCTGCCTGTCTGTCTTTTGCTCTCTCTGTATCTCTCTTTTCTCTCTTTCTCTATCTTCTTTATTTATTTATCTTTTTTCTCTCTTTTATCTTTCTGTCTCTTTCTCTACACATGTCTCTCTTTTTCTCTTTCACTATGTCTTCCTGTTTTCTCTTTCTCTTTCCACTCTCTTTCTCCGTATCTCTTTTTCTAACTTTATCTCTCTTTCTTTCCTCTTTCTCTCAAATTCTTGATTACTCTTTCTCTATCTGTCTTTCTCTACCTTTCTCTCTATATTTCCTGCTATACATTTTCTGTGATACTTTCTTTTCACCCTCTCTCATCCTCTGTTTCACTTTAATCTCACTCTCTTTTTCCTCTTTCTCTCTTTTACTTCTTATCCCCTTTTCTTTTTCTTTTTCTTTTTCTTTCTTTCTTTCTTTCTTTCTTTCTTTCTTTCTTTCTATAGTTCTTTCTTTCTATAGTTCTTTCTTTCTCTCTTTCTTTCCTTCTTTCTTTCTTTCTTCCTCCTTTTTTTCCTTTTTTAACATTTTCTCTTTCTCTTTCACCTCTTTCTCTAACATTCTCTATGTCTCTCTTCTGTTTCTCTCTCTCTTTCTCTCATGGTCAATCTTGTGGTCATCTCTGTGTTGTTTGGTTAATATAAACAATTTCAAAGATTAGATTAGGTAGAAGTTCCCTGTACATTTAAAACAATAAAAGCTATTATGACACTGTGACACAATACATTTTCAAAATAAAATCATTTGGTGAATGATATTTAATCATTTTTGTTAACAAATCATTTAAAACAAAAACAAAAAAATCTGAGAGCTCTTTTTAGGGAGTCGAGCCGAAAGAGCCAGTTCTCTAAAAAGAGTCGGAATTCCACTGACTTCAAAGTAGACTGTGACATAACAGCTGTGTTATTGAAAAAAATAACCAATTAGAAACAGCTTTATCATTTCTCCAGGGTGCTTTCAACCAATCACAAATCAACTGTTGATTCTGCGAGAATATTCAAGTCATTTTACCGTGTCAAAGAAATTGTGACAAAACAGCCGTGTCGGTCAAAGAATGACAAATTTGGTACAGTTTCATTGATTTTCTTCCTGGCTTCCCATTAGCCAATCACCAATTAGAGGTCGTTAAATGGTTTAATAGGCAGCCAATCAGGTCACTCCATTGTCGTGCTGAACTAGTATTGAGCGCCGGTTCTTGGGTCACCCAGCTCGCAATTTCCAATCCAATACAGTTTAAAGCTCTCATTATTGTACTTTATTGCGCTGCTTCCTGTTCTTTGTTCAAAACACATCTTTCTCTTGCAGGTGAACGATTTATTTATTTATTTATTTTTTTGGTGTCTTACGTAAGTAATAGAAGTGGGACCGTTAGGTGATACTAAGATTTTAAGTATCGATCCTGGTTCGATACCATGGGCATAACCAACGTTTCCTTAATTATGGGACAGGATAGGTTTAAATATGACAAATAAGGCTAGATGATTAAAAAAAAGGAAAACAGAACAAAAATGTGAAATATGTAGAATCGTACTCCACTGCCTGAAAATAGTTCAGTCCGTTTGATATAATAATGGCGGGGGGGGGGGGGGGGGTGGTTTGTAGAGGGATATTGTTCTATATTCTTTATCAATTATCCATTATCCGTTATCGGTCAAATCATAATACACTGCAAAGCCAAGAGGCCGAGACATTTGTTCCCAGCCAAGAGGCTGAGTCAAGGTCCTAGCCACAGGGCCAAGCAGCGATCAATGCGAATGCACCGAATGCAACCTGCATCGTTCCCGGTGGTACTGATCATTGTCTTGCTAACACGGAGGACAAGGAGGAAGATTATTTATCAATTTTTTATTATATATACCGGAGCCATATCCCCCTAGTGGTAGGTGGCTAGGGTCAAGAACACATTCCTGAATCTTTTTGGGAGATTGATACAGAGGAAGGGATTCCCAGCCCCCTCGCTCAACCCAACTGATGTGTTGGGAGTCATTAGGTGACCAAACCCCCCAATTCCAACCCCTAATGCCGAGCGGCAAGCAGGGAGGCAATGAGTACCTATGTTGTAAGTCTTAGGTATGACTCGGCCGAGGATTGAACCAGCAACCTCCCAGTCTCTGAATGGGCGCCCTATCCCCAACTTAACTTATTTAAATGACTAAAAGATGCTTGTATGCGATTGTTGGACCCCCTCTCTGGGCTCAGAACCCGCTATTCTCTGATGCTAGAATCAACCCTGTCTGATAGTTTTTGCTTCGAAATGTCATTGAATAGACTCGTGGCCCCCCGGGACCCGGGCTCCGTCCCTGGTCCTGGTCTGGGCCGCTCTGCCGACACCATCCCCAGTCCCCCTGGGTGGAATGAGGGCAGCATGGCGGGGCAGTGGTTAGCGTGTGTGCGGCACAGTTCTGAGGTCATGAGATCGAACCTCCTGTTTTGAGTTTGCATGTTCTCCCCGTGCTTGCATGGGTTTCCTCCGGGCACTCCGGTTCCCTCCCACATTCCAAAAACATGCATGATAGGTTGATTGGCCGGTCCAAATTGTTCCTAGGTGTTAGTGTCATAATTGCCAATTTAGAAGACCTGCGGCGGCTTGATTGATCAGCCCGGACAAGCTGATTGGTGGCTACACCCTTCTTAAGCCCCCGGCTTCAGTTCAGACTTTGTCAGATCGTTGCGAGCTGTTGTGTTCCACTCAGTGAGCTTTCCCTTCCGACTCTGTTCCTGTTAAAACCTTTCTCCTGCCTGATATCTTTTTTGACCCGTTTCTGGACCTGACTACGCCTGTTCTGCCTGCCTCTGTTACCTGACCCGTTTAGCTTCGTTACCTGCCTGCCTCCTGCCTACGACCCCGATTACGAACTTGACATCGCCTCTGATCTCCAGCCCCGGTTAGATGACTTACCATTCCCGCCTGTCTTCGTCCGACACGGATGTGTCACTCCCGTCTCGCTCGCTCCCGTTTTCCGTCAGTCTTCGGATCAAGCAAGCAAGCCTTACTCTCACTCTCTTTTCAATAAAAAACTGAGAACCCTCTGCAATTGAGTCCTGTGTCCGTTCTGGTCTGTGACAGTTAATGAGCGAGCGAATTGTCTTTCTCTGTGTGCCCTGCGACTGGCTGGCAACCAGTTCAGGGTGTCTCCTGCCCACTGCCCGAAGAAGGCTGGGGTGGGCTCCAGCCCCCCCCGCGACCCTACTGAGGATAAGCGGTGCAGATAATGGATGGATTGATGTCATTGAATAATCGAACACTCCCCCCTTTAAAATTATGTGTACAATATACGGTAAATTCCGGACTATAAGCCGCCACTTTTTTCCCAAACTTTAACCGTGCGGCTTATCCAGTGATTGCTCCAATTTATGTAATTTTTCTAACAGCCACCAGCGGCGCTCGAGTGCAAAAGGTAAGATTTAGACCGGTGGAATATATGAGCCGAGGAAGACTGCAACTTCTTAGCTTGTGCACAAATTAAATTAGCGTAGACATATCCTCATCATGCAAATTTCAATAAGAAAGGCACATGACGTAGCTTTCAAGCTAAAAGCAAACGAGCAGTCCGATAAAGAAGGAAACAGAGCTACTGCACATAAATTTCACTTTGCGAGCGTGTTGCTAGCGTGTGTTTGATTAAGGGAGCGTGGGACGACGTCTATATGACAAAGTCTCTTTCCCATACTGGGGAAGACGACTTTGATGACGTCAGTTATAAGGAGGAAGACGAGGACGGTTTACCGTGGTTTCTACAAGTATGGTATGTTTTTTCTAACAGACTCGTTTACTGTGTTGCGAGCGTGTTGCTAGTAGCGTTTTGCTACCCTTCACAGGCACGGTTTGGGATGAAAGTTATAATATTATAATTAAAGCTTTGAAAACTCTCTCGGTGTACCGTCTTTCTTTGTAAATATGTGTAACCGATGTATAATATGTATTTGCACCTGTATATTTTTGTAATGTATTTATTTGAGACACTTATTCTGATATGTTTTGAGAATTAAAAAAAGAGGGGTGGAGCAAACGCGGGCTGACGGGAAGTGGGGTAAAGGTGAGTGAGACCTGTTGTTGCGGCAGACAA
Organism: Urocampus carinirostris; assembly: GCF_059441175.1. Taxonomy (NCBI): domain Eukaryota; kingdom Metazoa; phylum Chordata; class Actinopteri; order Syngnathiformes; family Syngnathidae; genus Urocampus; species Urocampus carinirostris. Next base: position 8,800,105 of record NC_142368.1, read on the forward strand.
TAGTGGATATATATTTTTCCCACCCTTACCTTTGGAAATATAGACTTTTTTTCCTTGGATTAGTTTCAACGGGTACCCGGACTCTGCAGGTCTGCATCAAACCTTAAGTACCGGTATCATTTTCTGTTCATTTTGCCGGCTGTGTTTTTTGGACTGTGTACTTTATATTCAGTTGCAATCGCGGGTTGATTTTGTGTTTGTGTTACGTTTTATTAAAGTGGGCCCATGCGGCTTATATACAGTACAGGTGCGGTTTTTTGTAAGTACAAAATCGGTTTTCCTCTTAAAATGTGGTGGGTGCGGCTATAGTCCGGAATTTACGGTACGTTTGTGTACAATAGACACATTCACCGTTTCCACAGTTCAAATTCAAGACAGGAATTGCTCTGTCGTCATCAGCAGGAGCAGCCCGATCGCATTTTCAGCCCCTCGATGGCCACTTAAACGCAATCCTCATTTTCTGCCCTAATTGACGACGGAGGTTGCTCGCCATACATCGCTCAGGCGTGCTCGAGTGGGCCGGGCGGCCATCAACGCTCGGACTTTTGACATTTTCCATCTTTCCGGTTTATTTCTAAATTGCCTGAGCGGACGCCATCATCATGTCCGTCATCCTCGTCGCTATTGTCAACATGACGTGGTCCGCCACTGTTGACATCTTTAACAGTTCATGTTGAATAACTTCTGGTGAGCTACAGTGGTCGATCTCTTTACGCAAGCTTAATTTGTTCCAGGATTGTGCTCTTAGCTCAAATCGCTCGTGCAACAAGGGATTTTTCTCCATATGAAATAACAGAAAACCGTTAATCCGTTCCGGCCGACCAACGGCATCCAAGTTAACCCTCAATAGCTATAGAACACATATCTAACCCTAACTAAAAACACATTCAAATACCGTAAATTCTATAGAGCGCACCTGATTATAAGCCGCACCCACCACATTTAAAGAGGAAAACCGATTTTGTACTTACACAAGCCGCACCTCTATATAAGCCGCATGTGCCCACATTAAAAAAGTGTAACACAGACACAAAATTAACCCAAACCCGACTTTAAGTCCCGCGATTGTAACTGAATATCCTTCATTTAAGTACACAGTCCAAACATCACAGGCGGCAAAATGTACGGTATATGTTACCGGTACTTAGGGTTTGATGCAGACCTGCAGAGTCCGGGTCCCGTTGAAAGTAATCCAAGGAAAAAAGTGTATATTTCCAAAGGTAAGGGTGGGAAAAAACACTCACCTTTACCGGTCCCCACTTCCCGTCAGCCCGCGTTTGTTACGCCCCTTCTTTTTAATTCGCCCGTCCAAAACATATCAGAATAAGTGTCCAAAATAAATACATTACAAAAATATACAGTTGCAAATACATATTATACATGGTTACACATATTTACAAAGAAAAACGGTACACCGAGAGAGTTTTCAAAGCTTTAATAATAATAAAATAACTCTCATCCGGGCAGTTAATGGTAGCAACACGCTAGCAACACGCAGGCAACACAGTAAACGGGTCTGTTAAAAAAACATACCGTACTTGTAAAAATCACGGTTAACCATCCCCATCTTCTTCCTTAGAACTGAAGCCATCAAAGTCGTCTTCCTCAGTGTCGGAAAGAAACCTTGTCATATAGACGTCGTCCCACAATCCCATCCACTCCTGATTTTGTGCCCTCCTCTCCGGCACGCAGCAGACCGGCTTTTCCGAACCCGTTGGTGATGGTGGATTTTTTTGATGCTGCCCTACTGGCAGACTTAGGAAAAAGTTGCCTCTCGCATGCAGCCAGCTTTAGTGAAAGATTTCTCGCCGCTAGTCAAGCCAAGAAGTTGCAGTCTTCCTCGGCGCATATATTCCACCGGTCTAAATCTGACCTTTTGTACTCGAGCGCCGCTGGCGGCCGTTAGAAAAATTACATAAATTGGCCGCATCACTGAATAAGCCGCAGGGTTGAAAGTTTGGGGAAAAAGTAGCGGCTTATAGTCCGGAATTTACGGTAATAATTAAACATAAAAATAAAGTAAAAAGATAAGAAAAATGATATTAACGAAATAAAATGCGAGTTTATTATGAGCACTTACCATGGAGGGAGCCAGCAGTTGCTAACATAGCGTAGGTTCAAGCATTTTCAAGGATCTCAAGCACCCGTACGAACATTGGCAATAACATCTACCACCGTTTAATGTCAAAAGGTTAGCATGTATGCATCACTGTCGGATAAAAAGCATCAAAAAGTCTTCAGTTGGTTTTTTCAAAGTTTATTATTTTGAGACACAATAAAATTGATAAGAATGTTTCTTTGATAAAACTTCCATGAGCAGATAGACGTTGTAGAAGCTGTGGGAGCAAATTTAAACAAGATGGAGCTTTGAGAACAATAGGAGTTTTATATCAAATGAAACATCCATGTTAAAGATTAGCAAAGTTTAGCACAGGGGTCAGCAACCAGCAGCTCTAGAGCGACTCTTTAGCGCCGCCCTGGTGGCTCTATAAGGTTTTTTTGTTCAAAAAGCTTGGAAGCAATAATAGAAGAGTGAGAGAGATCTATATTTTTAATCAAATTCCCGACGAAGGAAAACAAAACAAAACAAACCTGATTAGCGTTTTTCAAGTAAAAATAAAGTGGTACCTCTACTTACAAATATCTCTACACTTTCAAGTTACGAAGTTTCTGAACGCTTAAAATATTGCCTCTAGTTACAAAGACGTTTCAGGATACAAACTCAAAAATACCATTCGCCACTTCTAGAGTTCTACATGGCAACCGGTGCTTATGCGTGATTCCCGGCATGCTCTTCGTGTCCCCGTCCCGCTCTGTAAACAGTTTACTGTATGGTACCGCTTCGAAGAGTTATCATTCACGATGGAGTCCCCGAAAGACATGCAGAAAAGTGGACAGGGAGAAAGAAGAGGAAGAGACTTTTTCCGGCCATCGAAACAGAGCAAGAGATAATAGAAATGTATGAAAATGGGAAGTGTTTCTGGGATCTCGCAGAAATAAAATGAAATGAAATGATCTGCATTTATATAGCGCTTTTCAAGTCAATGACTTCCCAAAGCGCTTTACAATGTGCTCCACATTTCCCAATAGCGGCCCTGCAGCCATGTAAGGCGCTAACCTGCTTATTGGGGGTATTAGGGGTTCGGTGTCTTACCCAAGGACACTTCGACATGTAACACGGGCGAGACGGGATTCGAACTGGGATCCCTTGATCCAAAGACGAATGCTCTACCACCTGAGCTACTGCCGCCCCATACAATTTGTGTAATTTATCTAAGATCGCCACGATAATTAAACAAGAGCAGACGTCACTGGATCAGTTTATCAAGAAACGTGAGGCAAAAAACACTGCTGAGGACAAGTAAACAAAGAGGCCGGTTAAAAGATAAACGTATATTTTGATTCTTTCCATTACAAACACTCCCCTACTCACGACCATTCGACTTAAAACGGTAGATGCGAATATTTTTTTCGGGATGTCGAAAAATATCCGGACATTGCTGTAAAGTTAGATTTTGTATTGTTTGCACCTTTTCCAGAGTAGAGGACACGACTGTAGTGCTACTTTCCTCCGCTACCGGCGTGTGGCGCTGTGAGAGATCACCCAGCATCCACCCTGAAGAAGAAATCCGCTTCCTCTTTCTTGTTTGTGAGTAAACATTCTATACTGTATCTCCAGCGCGCTAAGAACTTTGACATTTTTATTGTTTAAAATCTCCTGCATCCATTCAATATGGTTGGTGTAAAGTGTAAAGAAGAGGTGAGCTGTTCTTTTGAAATGAAAGTGGAATAAGAAAGCTTGATGCGGTTGAGAAAATGGTTGGATCGCTTTCTTTTCGTCCACTTTCTACCACAAAGGAGGACCTTTTGAAGCTTATCTTCCAAAAGTAAGTTAAGCTTAACTCTATCTTTATAGAGCATATTATTTTATGAAATGTTTATTTTTTAGTACAAAACAATACAGGTTACGTATACAAGCCTTAAACAGACTTATACAAACCTTAAACATACAAAAAATAGTACTGAAGCAATTTACGAACAAATTAAACTTCCGACAATCTCGTTTTATGTTTATTGTGCGGTATTTGTTTCATGTTTTGATGTTCTTTTATGATTTATTAAAAAAATCATACTTTTGCGCGGCTGAGAACGGATTAGCGCATTTACATTCAAAAGGCGTCCCTACTTACAAATGTTTCAGGTTACAAAACTACTCTCAGAACAAATTCAATTAGTAAGTAGAGGTACCACTGTGTTTAGACTAATTCAGTTTATAACAAATTGCGATTCGCGCATTTTCTATGAAAACTACGAAAATTGTAATGATCAAAATCAGGCAATGCTTGTTTTTGTATTGACAATGTTGATTGTTCCTTGGTTATGGTGCATCAGTGCCATAGTTTTTTCTAAAAACCACTTTGGACTTGAAAAAAGGCGTTCTTAAATGCCATGACGAAAAAGTTTTCTCTATCCATTCTGAAACATTAATTTCAATGTTTTGGTAGTTCCTTAGATAATAAACGTAATATTTATGAATGAAAAACTTTTTTTAAAAAAAATAATAAATATATGGCATTTATTTACGTTATTTCCGGCAGCTGGAAATGTTTCTGTTAGGGCTCTATCACCATTTTTGGTTGCTGACCCCTGGCTTGAGCGTAGTTTGCGTATACAGTGCCTAGCGAAAGTATTGCACTCCTCCCCAGAACCTATTGTCATATAGCCATACATGTCATGCTTCAAACTCAAGTCAAAAAAACCAGAAAATATTTTCCAAGAACCAACAACATGTGAGACCCAAACATGGAACCAAATTGTTTCAACATTTCCGACTGCTGTCACAATCTTGTTCCACGGACAGACTGAGGTGATCATTTCTTCCTCAGGCCATGAGGCTCTTTAACTCCACCCGGGGGAGTAAAAGCCCACATTAAACCACACCCCCACGTTGCATATTACCCTATTTTTATTACTTTATTATTGTTTTATTTTCAACACAAGGATACTGCTGGAAGTGTGAAATTCCCTACGGGGATGAATACAGTATCTATCTATCTATCTATCTATCTATCTATCTATCTATCTATCTATCTATCTATCTATCTATCTATCTATCTATCTATCTATCTATCTATCTATCTATCTATCTATCTATCTATCTATCTATCTATCTATCTATCTATCTATCTATCTATCTATCTATCTATCTATCTATCTATCTATCTCTCCCTCTCTCTCTCTCTCTCTATCCATCTATCTATCTATCTATCTATCTCTCCCTTTCTATCTATCTATCTATCTATCCATCTATCTATCTATCTATCTATCTATCTATCTATCTATCTATCTCTCCCTTTCTGTCTTTCTATCTATCGATCTATCTACACCTCTCTCCCTCTATATCTATCTATCTATCTATCTATCTATCTATCTATCTATCTATCTATCTATCTATCTATCTATCTATCTATCTATCTATCTATATATCTATCTATCTATCTATCTATCTATCTATCTATCTATCTATCTATCTATCTATCTATCTATCTATCTATCTATCTATCTATCTATCTATCTATCTATCTATCTATCTATCTATCTATCTATCTATCTATCTAGTTACAACAGGAAAAATAAGAAAACTAAGTGTTGCCCGCCTGTTCTCTCAGTTCAGCCAACTAACTCCAGAAGTTACATGATGACTTCTGAATGATCCAACGTCAACCTAAATGACTAACAATGACCGACAGCACCTGTTTGTGACTAAAGCTTACTTTAAATGCACCTGCTCTGTAATGGGCTCAGAAGTCTCTGAAAGGAGACAGTGGAGAACAGACAGTATTATGAAGACTGAAGAACAAACTAGGCAGGTCTGGAATAAAGTTGTGGAAAAGTTCAGAGCAGGAATGGGATACAAGAAGGTTTGCTCCCGGACCATAGTGCGATGAATAATATCAAAATAGAGAGAGCATAAAACCACGGAAAACCTATCAAGACCCGGCCGTCCCTCCAAACTATCTGCCATAACAAGGAGAAAGCTAATCAGAGAAGCAACCTAAAGGAGCCCCTGATCACATTAGATGACCTGCAGGCATACACAGCTGAGGTGGGACAATCTGATCATGAGACAATTGAATCTGTCTTTCATAAAAAAAGAAGAAATCCCTTTTTGAATGAATGCAATGAAAGGGCCCGATTGGTGTTTTCAAGAAGCCACATCGGAGACACAAGTAACACGTGGAACCAAAATGGAACTTTTGGGGCTGAATGTAAAGCATACGTTTCGCCTAAGAGCAATGTTCCCTGTAATTTTCCTTACGGGTCTGAGCGTTCACACAAAGTCGGTGAGCAACGCTTGAAACAACAGTGAGCAACCCTAATCCCAAGTGTGGCAAGATAATTCATTATCAAACATGTCATAACTTGACATTTTGCTGAGTTTCCGGCAATGCGAAATTATTTTTCTCTTTTGAATGAATTGACTCATGTTCTCTTGCAAAGGTTGCACGGCCTACAAATGTCGTTCTTTCACAAGATATGCATTTCTTTTTATTTCCTGATATATTTTGTCGCATAATATTAACATTTTTGGGGGCTTATTTCGTCGGTTGTAAGATACAGAACTCTACTTAATCACATTTTTTAGTGGAAGTACAATGTCGGCAACAAGATTCACTTGAAATATTTGGACTTTTTCTTCTTTTTCCCGTGTTTTTTTCTACTTTTTAAAAAAATTCCTTTAAAAAATATCTCATTGTGATTATTTTTTCCGAGCTGTTACTTTTTTTCTTTTTGTTGTCTATTGACTTTTTTCCTACATTTCTTTCTTCTTTTTCTGGCTTTTTTCTAAATTGTTCCTTCTTTTTTTCTCTTCCTTTTGTTTCTTTTTTTCTCAGCTTTTCGCTACTTTTTCATTTTGGCATTTTTTTCTTTTTTGTTCTATTCCCACCTTCCTTTAAGTCATTTTGCGCATAATTTTACATAATATTTGGTCATGTTGGGATTAAAGAAGCATAAACAACCTGAAGAGCCGTTTAGGACCCAAAAGAGCCGGTTCCTTTTAGTGAGCCGAGCCGAAGAAGCAGGTTCTTGACAAACTCTACTAACTTTACTCAACTTCGTTTTACTTCGACTCAACTTCAAAATACCACATTTAGGACACAACGTCAGGGCAACCCGTGTATTTTGACCTTCATGCACTGTAACTTTGACTTAAGTAGCTTCTTAATTAATAATTTTGAGCCCTGATTTTTGTGCGCTGGTTAGATTTTCTTGTGCGCTGAGAATGTGCGAGCAGTTTGCAATTGCGCACGCGCGCAGCTTAGAGGGAACACTGCCTAAGAGTAACACTGCACATCACCCTGAAAACACCATTCCCACTGGCAAACCTTGTGGTGGCAGTATCATAGTCTGAGGCTGCTTTTTCTCAGCTGGGACTGGGAACGTTAGTGTTGATTGGAAGATGGAGTTGGAGTCTGCAAAAGACCTGAGAATGGGGGGGGGGAGTGGGGCAGGTTCACCTTTTAACAGGACACCAACTCCAAACATAAAGCAGAAACTACAATGGGATCATTTAAAACTGCTAAGATAAAAGTGTTAGAATGACCAAGCCAAAGTCCAGACCCCAAACCTATAGAGTTTGTGGAAAGGTCTGAAAAATGCAGAGGTGTGTAATAACGAGTTACTTTTACCTGTGTAAGTTTTGGGACATTTTGGATTCTAGAAGTATTTTTTAATTACTATGCATTGTACTTTGATTTGAGTATATTTGTGAAAAAGAAACTGTAGTCTTACTCCGCTACATTAGGCTACATTGAACCCGTTACTTAAATTTGTTTATAAATACGCTTCTGTGTCTATGCTCAGGCGCATTAATCTGTCAGATACCTCGTTTCTTTCCACACAACCACCAGGGGGCACTTGTGAGCAGGATTACGGATGCCTTTTTATTTAACCGTACTTTATTTCTTAATCCACAGAGGGTTCAACCAAACCAACTGAATACACAGACTTTCAATTAAACAGACTCTCAATTCATTGTTGATTGGATGGACCTTCTGACTGAATGTCTGTTTGTTTTTTAAATAAACAAATAAGACGTTGCAACAGTTCCTTGGTATTTGAGTAGTTTTATTCAACAAGTTCCTCTTTGCCTTTGCTTAAATGATTATTTGGTTACTTTTTACATCTATTTGAGTTACATTACTGAGGTAACAGTACTTTTACCTGAGTAAAATTTTCGGCTATGCAAACGATCAGGAACTTGAGCTGTTTTGTAAAGAAGAATGGGCCAAACTATAGGAGGTTGTAGAAATCATGAACTCAAAGGGAGGCAAAATTTTTGCAACACATATTTTTCAATGTTTTAGTTTGTTCGCAGAATATATATATATATATGTTGTTGATTCTTGGGGTTTTTTAGCTATAAGTTTGAAGCGGGAAATATGGCAATATTTCTAAAAGTACCGTATTTTCCGCACTATAAGGCGCACCTAAAAGCCTTTATTTTTTTCAAAAACTGACCATGCGCCTTATAATACAGTGCGCCTTGTATATGGATCAATATTAAATCGCAAAGCCGTGCAACTAAGGCAAGCAGCCGCCGACTATATTATAGTGCGGAAAATACGGTAATTGTGGGGCGGGGGGGGGGGGGGGGCGGGGGGGCAATACTTTAGCTAGGCACTGCCATACGTGCACACATGCATTCTTCGTGTGCTTATATTATAAAATCCGATACATCACGGCGATATCACCAAACAAATACGGATGAATGAGTGAATTCATCCCTCCCAAGCGATACTTGCTCAATGGATTGGTTGTGAAAATAGCGTTTCCCAGTCATGCAATCTCATCCTGCTTGTCACTAGTGATGTGCAGTGTGTGGACAAAAAGCCCAATGAGCCGGCTCTTTTAGGGGATCGTTTCTTTTTGACTCTTTTGGTCCTTATTGCATTCTCAGAGACGACACTATGCATATTGACCAACAGGGTTGGGTAGGGTTACTTTAACTTGATTACTTTCAATTACTTTTGGATTACTCCGATACCAAATATGCTAATAAAAGACAAAAGAAACTAAATATGAATAAAATGACAACATTTTGTGCAGGCTTGGGGAGTAACGGAATACATGGAACGGCAAAAATGATGTTGGCAAGCTGTTTGGATTTATTTTCGTTTTGTTTCTGTCGCATTTGATGTTCGTTTTGCCGGAGATCAAAGCCAGGAGAGAAAGCTTACCACGTGTTGTGAGTCATCATTTTAGTCATATTCAGATTCTTTTGTCTTTTATTAGCATATTTGGTATTGGAGTCATCCAAGAGTAATTGAAAGTAATCCAGTTAAAGTAACCCTACCCAACCCTGTTGACCAAACACATAGAAGAAAGTGAGAAAGTGGGGAAAAAATGTCGGTTGAAGGGAGCCAGTTCCCGAATAATAAGGAGCCGGTTCTCTTCGAAACACTCTCTCTTTCTTTTTTTCTTTCTCTTTGTCTATTTCTCTTTTTATGTTACTCTCTCTATTTCCCTCTGTCTTTCTCTCGCTCGATCTTTCTTTTTTCTCTATCTCACTCTCTTTATATTTCCCCTTTTTCTCTGACTATCTTTCTCACTCCTTCTCTTTCATTATTTATTTCCCTCTCTCTTTCTCTATCCCCATTTCTCTTTCATTTACTCTCTGTATCTTTCTGTCTTTCTCTCTTTTTATCTCTTTTCCTCTTTCTTTTTTCTCTTGTTCTCTCTCTTTTTTATCTTTCCCTCTCGCTCTTTCTCTCTCCTATCTACTCTCTTTCTTTGTCTCACTTTTTCAGTTCCTCTCACTCTCTCTCTCCTTTTTTACTCTCTGTTTCTCTTTTTTCTTATTCTTTCTTTCTTTCACAGTCTTTTACTGTCTCCTTCACTCTTTTTCTCATGCTCTTTTTCTCTCTCTTTCTCTCTCTTTCTCTCTCTTGAAGATACTTGTGCCTGGTCAATCTTAGCTGTGTCATTATGTTAAACTATTTTCCGGTGTAAATTAGATAAAAGTTCACCCTTCATTGTTATAATGTAGCAGCATAATACATTTTTTGATTTATTTGGTGAATAATGTTTCATTTAAAAAAAAAAATATTTAAAAATAAAACTTCTGAAGAACCGTTTGGGAGAAAGCTGACTCATTTTAGTTTCTCTTCCTTCTTCTCCTCCCTTTGTCTTTCTCTCTCTCTTTCTCTCTCTATCTCTTCTCTCTGTATATCTCTTTTTCTCTCTTTCTTTTTCTTTACTTTCTCTCTTTCTTTCTCTCTCACCCTCTTTCTCTTTACATCTCTTTTTCTCTTTCTTTCTTTTTCTCACTCTATTTCTCTCTCTCTCTCTCTCTCTCTCTCTCTCCTTATTTCTTTCTCTCTTGAATGCACTTGTGACTGGTCGGGAGAGCCTTTTTCTTTTCTTTTTTATAAAAAAAAAAAAACGTTCTCTTAAAAGAGCTGAACTTCCAATCACTAGTGAGTCAAACTGAAAGACAGTTCTCTAATAGAGCCAGAATTTCCATCACGAGCGCGCCGACCCGAAAGAGCCGGTTCTCTGAATAGAGCCGGTTCCCTAAAAAGAGCCGGAATTCCCATCACTAGTGAGCCAAGCCGAGAGAGCCGGTTCTCTACAAAGATCGAAATTCCAATCACTTCCAGTCACACCTCCGCTTGGTCATCTCACACTTCATGTCTGTTGCCGATGGCGACGGTGGGCGTGGCCTTTTTGATGGAGGTGAGACGGATGTGGGAGGTGCTGTACAGGTAACTGGCCTGACGGTCTGGACGCACACCGCCGCCCCTGCCGCCGCATCTAAACTGACTGACGGACACAAAACAGCACAAAAAAAAACAAAATCATGTTAGATGTTACTTGAATCTTACTGAGGCGAGTCAGACTCTATTTCGTTCAACTCTCTTGAATGTTGGTGCGTCACGAAGGTACTGCCATGATACGCTTTCTAAACTTTTGCCAACTTTTTTGATGGCCGTATCCCGCTATGATGCTTCAAGAGTCTTGATTCGCGGTGTAAAATGTACTTTTTACCAAATTGTTTGAATTAGTGATCTGACTCCATTAACCAAACACCACCTAACGTTTGTTTTTAGCAAAAGATGGACAAGAATAGCCGACATTTTCACACGGGGGCAGATTTATTTTCTTAAAGTATTTAACTAAGTGAACGCCATCGAATTAGCCGAATTCGCCGAATTAGTGTCAAGCCTTCTCTCTCGATTGTCCCTCTCAATCTTCTGAAGTTCTCCCGGCCCACGTTTTCTCTGCCAGCTCGTGTGCCGGCTCCTCCCATGGGCGTGCCAGGAAACGCCCCCACGTCTCGATGTCTGGACCCCGAGCGTTTTCACGTCATCAAGGCCGTCTGCGTCGAGAAGCGCTGATTATCTTATCAGCCCTTTGTCCCAGTTCCCCGCTGTTCCTGTAAACATCATTCTTCACAAGGTTGCATTGACCTTGCCCCACAGCTCAGCCAGTGAATATCTTTTGCATTTAAATGTAATTTGTATTTGATCGTACAAAATCCCTTATAGTCAAATGTATAAAATCCTTCAGCGGACTTGGTTGATGCCACCATTTTAGAGAAGCTATTGCGCACAATGTTCCCTGTAATTTTCCTTACGGGTCTGAGCGTTTACACAAAGTCGGTGAGCAGCGCTTGAAACAACAGTGAGCAACCATAATCCCAAGTGTGGCAAGATAATTCATTATCAAACATGTCCAAAACTTGACATCAAGTTACATTTTGCTGAGTTTCCGGCAATGCAAAATTATTTCTCTTTTGAATGAATTGACTCATGTACTATTGCAACGGTTGTACGGCCTACAAACGTGGTTTGTTCTTACAATTCTTTCACAAGATATCCATTTCTTTTTATTTCCTGATATATTTTGTCACATAATATTAAAATTTTGGGGGGCTTATTTAGTCGGTTGTAAGATACAGAATCACATTTTTTAGTGGAAGTACAATGTTGGCAACAAGATTCACTGGATATAATTGGAGCCCTCGTCTTGGGATCAAGGGATCCCAGTTCGAATCCCAGCTCGTCCGTGTTACATGTCAAAGTGTCCTTGGGTAAGACACTGAACCCCTAATACCCCCAATAAGCTGGTTAGCGCCTCACATGGCTGCAAGGCCGCGATTGGGAAATGTGGAGCACATTGTAAAGCGCTTTGGGAAGTCATTGACTTGAAAAGCGCTATATAAATGCAGATCATTTCATTTCATTTAACACAAACTTTTACTTCTTTTTTCCGTGTTTTTTTTTCTACTTTTTTTTAAACTCCTTGTCTCTTGTAAAATCTCATTGTGTTTATTTTTTCCGAGCTGTTACTTTTTTCTTTTTTTCTCTATTTACTTTTATCCTACATTTCTTTCTTTTCTTTTTTTCTGGCTTTTTTCAAAATTTTTCCTTCTTTTTTTCTCTTCCTTTTGTTTCTTTTTTCTCAGCTTTTCACTACTTTTTCATTTTGGTATTTTTTTCTTTTTTCTTCTATTCCCCCTTTCTTTAAGTCATTTTGTGCATAATTGTACATAATATTTGGTCATGTTGGGATTAAAGAAGCAAAAACAACCCAAAGAGCCGTTTAGGACCCGAAAGAGCCGGTTCCTTTTAGTGAGCCGAGCCGAAGAAGCCGGTTCCCCGACAAACTCTACTAACTTTACTCAACTTCGTTCTCCTTCGACTCGACTTCAAATTACCGCATTTAGGACACAACGTCAGGGGAACCCGTGTATTTTTACCTTCATGCACTGTAACTTTGACTTGAGTCGGTTCTTAATTAGTAATTTTGAGCCCTGATTTTTGTGAGCCAGCTAGATTTTCTTGCGCGCTGAGAATTGCGCACGCGCGCAGCTCAGAGGGAACGCTGATTGCGCATGAGCCACTCTCAGCAGAGATTATAATCATGCGAGATGCCTCGCTCTGTCGATTTTTGTTAAAACGTCCCTGCAAACATAGCGCGTATCGACCTGTTTGTGACCCGGTGGCGTACCAACCTGTTGAAGTGTCGCCGGAAGCTGTCGCTAAGCAGGTAGAGTGCGAAGGGATTGACGCACGAAGAAGAAAAGCTGAGGACACGAGCGACCAGCGTTAGCAGTAGGTGAGCCACCGACAGATCCATCTGCTGGTAGTGGAAGGAGCGGTAGAGGTACAGGATGTGGTTGGGGAGCCAGCACAGTGCGAACAAACCCACGAAAACCAGCACGATCTTAGCCAGGCGCTTCCTCGTCTCCATCTGCGGGGGCAACGTCATATCAGTTGCTAGCTTTAGCTGTTTGTTAAATATAAGATCGATAGCAGAAGTACGCGAACTTGTAACATCACTTTGGAATGAAGACTTAAAGGTGGGGTGCAGGATTTAAACAGTTGTTACTCTCTGCTGCCACCTCCTCTTGTTACCATGGGGGCGGCAGCATCCTCGTTTGACTAGCGCTTTTCAAATGACTGTAACTCCGCCACCGTTACAAAAGAAAAATCATATTCAATCAAAGTACCGTAAATTCCGGACTATAAGCCGTTACTTTTTTCCCTAACTTTCAACCCTGCGGCTTATTCAGTGATGCGGCCGCCAGCAAGTGTTGCTACCATTAACTGCCCTGTCAAAGCTGTATTATTCTTATTAAAGCTTTGAAAACTTTCTCGGTGTACCGTCTTTCTTTGTAAATATGTGTAACCATGTATAATATGTGTTTGCAACTGTATATTTTTGTAATGTATTTATTTTAGAGACTTATTCTGATATGTTTTGCGGGTGAATGAAAAATGAGGGGCGGAACAAACGCGGGGTGCCGAGTTTAAGTGGGTTCAAAGGTGAGGGACAGACAAGGAAAGAGGAGGGGGTAAAAAATTGGTTAAAGAAAAAGGAGTTGCGTGAGTAAATATGTTCATCTGATATATTTTTCCCACCCTTACCTTTGGAAATATACACTTTTTTCCTTGGATTACTTTCAACGGGACCCGGACTCTGCAGGTCTGCATCAAACCTTAAGTAAATGAAATGAAATGAAACCTTAAGTACCGGTATCATTTTCCTTTCATTTCGCCTGCTGTGATTTATGGACTGTGGACCTTAATGAAGGACATTTAGTTTCAATCGCGGGACTTGAAGTCGGGTTTGGGTTAATTTTGTGTTCGTGTTACATGTTTAAATGTGGGCGCATGCGGCGCATTTTATTCTATTCTTGTATACAAGTGTGGCTTTATATTCAGTTACAATCACGGGACTCAAAGTCGGGTTTGGGTTAATTTTGTGATTGTGTTGCATGTTTTAATGTGGGCGCATGCGGCTTATATACAGGTGCGGCTTGTGTAAGTACTAAAGTGGTTTTCCTCTTAAAATGTGGTGGGTGCGGCTTATAATCAGGTGCGATCTATAGTCCGGAATTTACGGTAGTTCTCCAAAACAGCCACAAGGTGGCAGGAACTTCCCAAAATGGTATCTCACAGGCATTCACGTGTGGCAACAGACCAATCACAGGCAAGGAATGACACAGAAGGGGCATTATAAGTAATACATTTTGTAAAGCAAATTTTTAATTTCTAAAAAAAAACCATTTGAATCCTTTAAACATTTTTTAATTAGTTTTGATTGTCAAAGGGGCAATGAATTGGGGTACCGACGGGTCATGTATCTCCAGGAATTACTACACCATCTACCACACAGGCCCATACAACATCAGGTCATGGTGAGAAACAGTTAAGTATATATGGACAACTGAAAGAGCAAGACTCAAAAACATCTTTTTGTATATTTTTCTGAAGGTTCATATTTCCAGTTTTTGTTGTTTCTACTTCATCCTAATCCTGAAAAAAATGAAATGAAATGATCTGCATTTATATAGCGCTTTTCAAGTCAATGACTTCCCAAAGCGCTTTACAATGTGCTTCACATTTCCCAATAGCGGCCTTGCAGCCATGTAAGGCGCTAACCTGCTTATTGGGGGTATTAGGGGTTCAGTGTCTTACCCAAGGACACTTCGACATGTAACACGGACGAGCCGGGATTTGAACTGGGATCTCTGGGACGAGCGCTCTACCTCCTGAGCTACTGCCGCCCCAGTATTTTGGTAATGTATTTATTTTCTATTTATTTTAGACACTTATTCTGATATGTTTTGCGGGTGAACAAAAAAAATATTTGTTGTTGTACTTGATTGCAGTCCCTGAATCGCAGTTCCCATTGCAATTATTCCTGGGTGGTTAGCGCATCCGCGGAACAGTTGTGAGGTCATGGGTTCAAATCCAGCTACCAGCCTTCTTATGCGGAGTTTGCATGTTCTCCCCATGCCTGTGTGGGACTCTGGTTTCCAAAAGCATGCATGGTAGGTTAATTGGTGACTCCAAAATTGTCCTTAGGTATGAGTTTGCATATGAACGGTTGTACCGTGCGACTGGCTGGCAACCAGTTCAGGGTGTCCCCTGCCCACTGACTGAAAATACCCCCTAGTGAGGATAAGCGGTGCAGATAATGGAGGGATGGAACACGTTCAGCCATTTTTCCCTCTGTTTTTCCGCAACAAGAAAGCCGACATATCGCCATTGATGGGTTGCGGCTCGGCCACAAAGACATCCGAATAGTCGCCGTTCACCTCGGCACCTTTTGACCTCCTGGCGTCAACACAATTCAACTTCTTTTGCGAGTCAGCAGCTAAGAGCCACAAACGCCACACACCCGATGCCTTTTTTTTATGGTGTCGACGTTGACGGTTGCCACAGAGACTGCCGTGTCGAGACGCGATTATTGCGCGGGCTACAAAAGCCTTTGAAATGATCTCAGTACAGAGTACATGAAAATCCATGTGTTGGATTACATGGAAATGGGTGTCAGGTTGTGATTTTTAGAAAGACTAAAGCAGGGGTCGGGAATAATGTTCACTGTAATTTTCCTTACGGGTCTGAGCGTTCACACTAAGTCGGTGAGCAACGCTTGAAACAACAGTGAGCAACGGCAATCCCAAGTGTGGCAACTAAGTCATTATCAAACATGGCCAAAACTTGACATCCCGTTACATTTTGCTGAGTTTCCGGCAATGCAAAAAAAAAATTGATTAATGTATTATTGCAAAGGTTGTACGGCCTACAAACGTCATTTGTTTTTACAAGAATTCTTTCTCAAGATTTCCATTTCTTTTATTCCTGGTATCTTTCGTCGCATAATACGAACATTTTTGGGGGCTTATTGAGTCGGTTGCACGATACACAACTGTATTTAATCACATTTTTGAGTGGAAGTACAATGTTGGCAACAAAATTGACTTGGTATAATTGGAAATTATTTGAATGCAACACAAACTTTTTCTTCTTTTTCCCTGTTTTTTTCTATTTTTCTTTAATTCCTTTAAAAAAATCATTTTGTGTTTTTTTTTCCTAGCTATTACTTTTTTCTTTTTGTTCTCTATTTACCTTTTTTCCTTTGTGTCTTTCTTTTCTTTTTTTCTGGCTTTTTTTCTGATTTTTTCCTTCCTTTTTCTCTTCCTTTTTTTCATTTTGGCATTTTTTTCTTGTTTGTTCTATTCCCCCTTCCTTTAAGTCATTTTGTGCATAATTTTACATAATATTTGGTCATGTTGGGATGAAAGAAGCAAAAACGACCTGACTATTAAAGCTTTGAAAACTCTCTCGGTGTACCGTCTTTCTTTGTAAATATGTGTAACCATGTATAATATGTATTTGCAACTGTATTTTTTTGTAATGTATTATTCTAGAGACTTATTCTGATATGTTTTCCACGGGCAAATCAAAAAGAAGGGGCGAAAACAACGGGGGCTGACGGGAAGTGGAGTAAAGGTGAGACGTGTTTGTGGACGCAGCGGACAATAGTAGATACTATATATTTTTCCCACCCTTCATTTGGATACATACTTTTTTTTCCCTTGGATTATTTTCAATGGGACCCGGAATCTGCAGGTCTGCATCAAACCTTAAGTACCGGTATCATTTTCTGTTCATTTTGCCGGCTGTGGTTTTTGGACTGTGTACTTTATATTCAGTTACAATCACGGGACTCAAAGTCGGGTTTGGGTTAATTTTGTGATTGTGTTGCATGTTTTAATGTGGGCGCATGCGGCTTATATACAGGTGCGGCTTGTGTAAGTACTAAAGTGGTTATCCTCCTAAAATGTGGTGGGTGCGGCTTATAAACAGGTGCGCTCTATAGACCGGAATTTACGGTACATGGCTTTAGATCAGGGATGTCAAACTCAATTGCACAAGGGGCCAAAATTCAAAACACACTTAAGGTCGCGGGCCAACCAGGATAAACATTTATTGAACACACTTAAACTGAATGTTTTTGGAACATAAATATGAATAAAAACAGACAAGAATATTAAATTTAAACCTTAAATCACTTATACAGTATTTATTATTTTGCTGTAAATAAAAATATCTGGTCAAATTATACAACTTAGAACTTAACTTAAACAACTTAACATTAAAATAACATTCAAATTCCTTTCCTCCTATGTCAATGTATATATTAAAAAAAACGTAAATATCCCAAAAGATTTTGCTTTCCTTAATATATCTGTCAAAAGTAGAAATATGAAAATGCTACACAAATTATTTTGTAAAAACGTCACAACATTCTGCAAACAGGGAGCCTGATGTGCTTACCTTTGGCGCAGACGGAGTAGGGCGAGAGATGGGAGGGAGTGCTTGCACTTTTTGCATAGCTCCACCCATCCCTCCCACTCACCCAATCAAATAACTTTAAATCCTCTTCCCGTGTTTTGGCGTATTTACAATTTGTTCCGTGGATTCATCAAACAGTATCTGAACACTGAACACAGATTATATAGTGAGCTTTTATATAAAGGATTCTTTACCGTTGTACAGCCAAAACGTTTTTTTTTTTTTTTGTTTTTTTTTGTGTGTGACACCTTGACTGTAAATTGTAGTGAACAACGTGCCCTATATATTCTGTGAAATACTGCAGTTTTGGTTTGGCCTTGCGTGTATCTGAACAGGATCAACGGCTCAAGTTTTGAACGAAATTGAGAAAATTTGCATGCAATTAAAGTTGTCTCTGAGCCATAGGTACTCATAGAAAGAGCCATATCTGGCTCGCGAGCCATAGGTTCCCGACCCCTGGTATATAGTATGGTATACATCATATATGAAGGATTAGGTACAGTGACTAAAACGTCAGAATATGATGTCCAGGGATGTGACGGGGTTGTTCATATTGACGGGCCATTAACAACAATAGTGTAAAATGGTCTTGCGGGCCGGATATGATTACACGGCGGGCCGGACGTGGCCCGCGGGCCGGGAGTCTGACACATGTGCTTTAGATCAACGGTTCCCAAACCTTTGCAGGCTGGCACCCCCTCGGCTCCCCAGTGACTTTTTTCAAAAGCGCTAGAGATTTTTGGGTTTGAAGTGGTTGGGCGTATCCTGGAGGTGAAAAGACAAGTCACTTGAGTAGGTTGAGGAATAAAAAGATTAGATTGGAGGGAGGAGATACAAGTAAAAGGTCGCCTCTTCATAAATATTCCTGAATCGGTTTGCTACTCGTCTTCTCCGACTCTTGACTAGTTTTTAGTGTGTCCTGGATGCTGAGTCCGAGGTGTGTACTACTAATATTATTGATGAAATCCAGCAGAATTTCTATGTGATGCTCAGTGTTCGAGGCACAGGGTTGGACTTCTCAAGTTTTTCACTGTGGGATTTTCAGCTGCTAAGGATGCTGCTCTGAGGAACTTTTGTAGCAATCTCAAAATACAGCGTTAGCTTTTTTAGCCTACATTTTAAAAGCTGAAGTTCTTTGACGGTTTTAAAGTGATCCACACTCTTGTTAAGTCTTTTCAATGCCATCCTGTTTACAAGTTAGTCTTGAGACTCTTGTCTGGATCTAAATGCGCCACTTATGTTTGGAGGATTTAGTGGCTTTTATGTTCATCATTGAGGCAGCACGCTGGCTGAGTGGTTAGCACGTCCAAAGCACAGTTCTGAGGTCATGGGATCAAATCCAACCTCCAGCCTTACAGTGTGGAGTTTGCATGTTCTCCCCCGTGCTTGCGTGGGTTTCCCCTGGGCACTCCAGTTTCCTCCCTCATTCCAAAAACAGTCCAAATTGTCCCTAGGTGTGATTGAGCAAGTTCAGCTCAGGGCGTCCTCTGCCGACTGCCCAAGGACAGCTGAAATGGGCTCCAGCACCCCCGCGACCCTACTTAGGATAAGCAGTGCAGACGGTGGATGGATGGATAAATATGAGTTCAGAAACAAAGTCCACCTGTTTATATTCACCTGGTGGCAATTCTGAGAGTTGCCATCGCAGTAAGAAGAGTTCACAGCTGTCCAGGCTTAAATTAACCACTAGAAATGGTTTTGCTTTAGAAAGTGTCAGAAGCCGAACAGACGGTGGACCCAGACGC
The DNA here is from genome assembly GCF_059441175.1 of Urocampus carinirostris. Taxonomy (NCBI): domain Eukaryota; kingdom Metazoa; phylum Chordata; class Actinopteri; order Syngnathiformes; family Syngnathidae; genus Urocampus; species Urocampus carinirostris. Next base: position 8,819,507 of record NC_142368.1, read on the forward strand.
GTAACGTTTTCACACAAGCTTTACGGGAACGGGACAGTCATGCAAGGGAACACAAACGCCAGTGATTTGGCGATCGCTGGCCAGAAGAGATCGAAACGGGACAGGACACACAAGATGGATACCAGATACAGGATACATGAGCGAGATACCAGACATGACAAGACAGACAGGATCGATACTGGATAGTAGATACACGAGCAAGATACCGGACAAGACGGGCCAGACGGGATCGATACCGGATACTGGATACACCAGCAAGATACCGGACAGGGCAGGACAGACGGATCCGATACTGGAGACTGGAGCAAGATACCGGACAGGACGAGACAGGCGGAATCGATACCGGATACTGGAGACTGGAGCAAGATACCAGACAGGGCGAGACAGACAGGATCGATACCACATACTGGAGCAAGATATCGGACAGGACGAGATGGGCGGGATCGATACCGGATGCTCCCGTTTCCAGTATCTGGTATCAATCCCGTCTGTCTCGTCCTGTCCGGTATCTTGCACCAGCCTCCAGTATCCGTTATCGACCCTGTCTGTCTCATCCTGTCCGGTATCTTGCTCCAGCCTCCAGTATCTGAGATCGATCCCGTCTGTCTCTTTCTTTCCGGTATTTTGCTCCAGTATCCGATATCGATCTCGCCTGTCTAGTTCTGTCCGGTATCTTGCTCCAGTCTCCAATTTTCAATATCGATCCCGCCTGTCTCGTCCTGTCCGGTATCTTGCTCCAGTCTCCATTATCCGATATTGATCCCTCCGGTCTCGTCCTGTCCGGTATCTTGCTCCAGTCTTCGGTATCCGGTATTGATCCCGTTTTTCTCATCCTGTTTGGTATCTTGCCCCAGTATCCGATATCGAACCTAAATATTCTACTTTCAACCTAGAACACCGCAGCCAGCCTTTACACTAACTAAATAAAACCATTTGATATATTTTCAATTTTATGCTTTCATGATGACAGGTGAGGCACAGCTTCGCCCGCTTCCCCCGTCTGCACGTTGAAGGATTTTATACATTTGACTATAAAGGATTTTGTACGATCAAATACAAATTGCATAAGTGAGTTTGGTTAGATTTTAGTTGGCCACTCGATAACGTGACTCAGTTAGTTTTCATTTAAATGTGTAAATATTGAGTTGGCTATAAAATTGGTTTACCAGTCAGTAGATTTGGTTAGATTTGAGTTGGCTCCTCAGTCTACTAGATAAAGTCGGTTACTTCGTCCTCTCGATACAGTTGTCTAGTTGATAATTAATTGCTTAGCTAGTTAGTTGGCTAGACCAACGTTTAGTCAACCAGTAAGTGAGATTGGTTAGATTTTATTTGGCGACTCAAACTACTTGAAATTGTGAGTCAGTTATTTTTTATTTAATTGTTGAAGGATTTTGTACATTTTACTATAAAAGATTTTATACGATTAAATACAAGTTACATTTATCGAGTGCAATGAAGATTTTCACTGAGTGAGCTTCAGGTCTCGCCGTTCCGAATGCGAATGTTTTGTTTAGTTCTGTTGATAACAGGACTCTGACGCAGAAGGCCAGACGTACAAGGACAGACATCGAGGCGAGGTGGTGGCGCCGTGGAGCCCACGTGGGGGGTTTTCCCGACGCGCCGGCATGTGGAAAAAGCCGTGGGCCTGGGAGAACTTCAGAAGATCGAGAACTTTCAGAAGTTAGAGGGAGAATCGAGAGCAGGCTTGACGGAGACTCGAGCGACACTAATTCGGCTAATTCGATGGAGTTCACTTAGTTAAATTATTTAAGAAATTAAATCAAATACCGTGTTTAAAACTTACTGCAAAGGGAACTCGCATTTTACGAGCTGATGTTTTGATTTTTACCCGCTCGCACTGTAATTTTGGCCAGATTTCTAATGTCATTGACGCAATCTCGACACCCGCAACCCCTCGGTTCGTACTCGGCAACCTCATTTCAGCTTAACCATTCGGCAAAATTGCCACTTTTTGATAATAACACGAGCTGTCAAGCTATTCCTACAATCTGAAAAAACGAATTTCCCCCAAGTGTTCTGTTTGGCCTATAATATTTCTGCCGTGTGGTACTTGATCTTTCAACCGCACTCAAGGGTGGCCAGGAGAAATCTTTACTGTAATCACAATAATATTATTATTTTTGGGGGGAAAGAGCCTCACCAAATACAGTGGAACCTCGGTTTTCAAACGCCTCTCAGTTCGAACAAATCGGAGTCCGACCCAAAATTTTGAGAAATTCTTACTTCGCTGTCAGGTCAAAAAATCGGAGTTCGAACGCCGGTAATGCGTGAGTGCGTACGCTAGGGTGCGATGCTGAGCGGCGTGTGGATGTTTTAGCCCCTTAGTATGTCTCTGAAGAAAGTCAGTGCAAGCAGCAAAGTTGCTACAGGTGAAAAATGAAAATTAGTGCGTACAACTATTGCATTTAAGAAAGAAATAATAGCTCCACCGTCCACCTGCGCCTTCTGCTGACCACCACAAAGGTAAGAAATCCTATTCATAATTCTTTTCTTTATCCTTTTTTTAATTTTTACACGTTCATGTTAGCGTAATCTTTCGTACGGAAGATTACGATAACGCGAACGTACGATTAGCCTGGGTCAGCTTTATGTTTACGTTGAACATTCAAGGTAAACATTCAGGGTGTTGGAACGGATTAAAACTATTTACATTATTTTTAATGGAAAAAATGATTTCGGTGATCGAACAAATCGGTTTTCGAACAGGGTTCTGGAACGGATTATGGTCGAGAACCGGAGTTCCACTGTATATTAAAGGGACAGTGTGCAATATTTAGTACCTCATAGTGGTACAAAAACTTTCATTCAGTAAAAAAACAAAAACAAAAAAAAACATTAAATTTAATCCTAGGCAAAAATACAGTAACGGTATCAGTAATTTTTTTATAAAAAAATAATATGTCAAGAAATTTGTATTCCTTTTATGACGTGTATCTCTGGCCTTCGCTCTTACCAGACAAAACAGTGCCATCTAGTGGTCAAATATTGCACATTGGGGCTTTTGGACAAAATTCAACATAACCCCTCAACCCGCTCTGCAGGCAAAAGCTAATTCTTTCTTGCATTATTTTTCACTGTGTGACGTTTGATGATTAGATTAAATCTATGAAGTAATTAATGCAAGAGCCTGTGTTTTATATACAGGGTTGGGTAGGGTTACTTTAACTGGATTACTTCCAATTATTTTTGGATTACCAAAACCAAATATGCTAATAAAAGACAAAATAAACTAAATATGAATAAAATGATGACTCATAACACGTGGTAAGCTTTCTCTCCTGGCTTTGATCTCTTTGATCTCCGGCAAAACGAACATAAAATGCGACAGAAACAAAATGAAAATAAATCCAAACAGCTCGCCAACATCATTTTTGCCGTTCCGTGCATTCCGTTACTCCCCAAGCCTGCACAAAATATTGTCATTTTATTCATATTTAGTTTCGTTATAAAAAAAAGTTGAAACCTGTACTTGCCCGTTCTGAGTAAAAGCCTGTTTTGTGAGTATTCCTAGTCTGAGTTCCTGTTTGCCTGTAAGCCTGTTTTTGTTTTTGTCCCTGAGTGTTGGACGACTTTTATTTCCTTAATAAAAGTAACTGATCGTTAACGCGAATGAGTTCACCCTTCCTGCCTCCTGCCTCTGATCTGGTCCGGTCTTGTGACACCATCATAATTCGTAATATAATGCATCAAAGCAAGTGAGTCGTTTCAGAGCCGGCTCTCTTGAATGAGTTGAGCCGAACAAGCCGGTTCTCGAAAAGGAGACGGACTTTCACTACACAATTTGAACTCGTTTGACTTGATTGATTTGCCGTTTCGTGATAGTCGGTGTATACCGGATTATACCCATAATTATCAAATTTGCGTTTTTCCGTACAGATTTACTCGTACGTCGTACACGTCTTAAAATGCATAATAAACGTACTTTGTACGGCAAAAACGTACAGGTTGACAGGTATGGTAGGTGTCTTTGCCCCATGTGAGTTAGTAATTTTCTCAGGACGAACATAATGAAATCCCACCTGTCTCTTGGTGTGCTCGCTGACCTCTCCTGGCATATCACGAGCACTACGCATGAGCGTGCGAGCAATATGATAGTAGTACACGGAAATGATGGCCAGCGGGATCAGGAAGTAGACGAGGAAGAGCATGACCGCGTGGACCTTGGGGTGTGTCTGGTCTGACAGCGGATACGGAACACAGTTGAGGAAAGTCACGTTCTCTGCGCCTTTCTGACCCTGTCAGAATGAAGAATGAGAAAATAGACAAGGAGTTCACAAGCATTGTTCCCTGTAATTTTCCTTACGGGTCTGAGCGTTCACACAAAGTCGGTGAGCAACGCTTGAAACAACAGCGAGCGACAGCAATCCCAAGTGTGGCAACTAAGTCATTATCGAACATGTCCAAAACTTGACATCAAGTTACATTTTGCTGAGTTTCCGGCAATGCAAAATTATTTTTCACTTTTGAATGAATTGACTAATGTACTATTGCAAAGGTTGTACGGCCTGCAAACGTCGTTTGTTCTTACAATATATTTTGTCGCATAATTTTAACATTTTTGGGGGCTTATTTAGTCGGTTGTAAGATACAGAACTGTACTTAATCACATTTTTTAGTGGAAGTACAATGTTGGCAACAAAATTCACTTGATATATTTGGAAATTATTTGAATGCAACACAAACTTTTTCTTCTTTTTTGCGTGTTTTTTTTCTACTTTTTTTTTAATTCCTTTAAAAAAATCTCATTGTGTTTATTTTTTCCGAGCTGTTACTTTTTTCTTTTTGTTCTCTATTTACCTTTTTTCTTTCTTTTCTTTTTTTCTGGCTTTTTTTCTGATTTTTTCCTTCCTTTTTCTCTTCCTTTTTTCATTTTGGTATTTTTTTCTTTTTTGTTCTATTCCCCCCTTCCAAGTCATTTTGTGCATAATTTTACTTAATATTTGGTCATATAGGGATGAAAGAAGCAACATTTCTTTTTCTTTTTTTCTGTTTTTTTTTTTCTAATTTTTTCCTTCTTTTTTCTTTTCCTTTTGTTTCTTTTTTTCTCAGCTTTTCACTACTTTTTCATTTTGGTATTTTTTTTCTTTTTTGTTCTATTCCCCGATTCCTTTAAGTCATTTTGTGCATAATTTTACTTAATATTTGGTCATGTTGGGATTAAAGAAGGAAAAACAACCCGAAGAGCCGTCTAGGACCCGAAAGAGCCGGTTCCTTTTAGTGAGCCGAGCCGAAGAAGCCGGTTCATGACAAACTCTACTAACTTTACTCAACTTTGTTCTACTTTGACTCGACTTCAAAATACCGCATTTAGGACTCAACGTCGGGGGAACCCGTGTATTTTTACCTTCGTGCACTGTAACTTTGACTTAAGTCGCTTCTTAATTAGTAATTTTGAGCCCTCATTTTTGTGCGCCGGCTAGATTTTCTGAGAATGTGCGAGCAGTGCGCAATTGCGCACGCGCGCAGCTTAGAGGGAACACAAGTGAGTTTGAGCATTCCAGTCAGCGGGCCTTACCTGCATGGGCACAACTTGGGAGAAGACAGCCTCGGGGACGGACAGCAGGATAGACAGCAGCCAGATGGCGGCAGCCTTCACGCAGGTCCACAAAACAGCACTGGATGCCTGGATGTCCATCGGCTTCACAATGGCTTTGTACCTGAAATACAACGCACGCATTAAGCTCCTCATCCAAGAATCTTTCTGATTTGATTCTTAAGACAAGTGGCTTGTTTTGATTAAGATATTTATGTGTTTGAGAGGATTCTGATTTTTTAAATGGATGCCCTTTCAGGCTCAATGAGTACAGCCACAGTGTTCATTTTACCTGTGAAAAGTGATGGGTCCCGGGGACTCGTATGCTCAAAAATCTATGGGTCCCAACAGAGATCTATGGCTCCCCAAAATTTAGTGTGCTCCATGCCCTTACAAACTCTCGTATTTTCCCTTACAAAATACAAAAAAAATCTTTTTTTTTGTTAAACATGTTTATTTATGTAGTTTAACATGTTATATTGTACATGTGTTTCCTTATAGATCACAGGTGTCAAACAGGCGGCCCGCGGGCCAGATCAGGCCCGCTAAGGGATTGAATCCGGCCCGCGAGACAACACTCAGAGAAGTGCAAGAGAAAACAAGCTGCAGGTTGAAATATGTCAACTTGATGTTGCCAAAGAAAGGTGCCTCGAACAAAGACACTGTACTTGTATTTCTTTCTCTCTCTCTCTCTCTCTCTCTCTCTCTCTCTCTCTCTCTCTCTCTCTCTCTTTCTTTCTTTCTTTCTTTCTTTCTTTCTTTCTTTCTTTCTTTCTTTCTTTCTTTCTTTCTTTCTTTCTTTCTTTCTTTCTTTCTTTCTTTCTTTCTTTCTTTCTTTTCCACCCCTTTTCTCCCACTCGGTCTCTGTCTCTTTCACTCTCTGTGCCTCTCTTTTTCTCTTCCTTTGTTGCTCTTCTAACTTCCTTTTTTCCTTTTCTCTCTTTTCTCTTTCTCTCTTGCTACCCTTCGCGCTTTCTTTTCTCTTTTCTCTCCTGTCTTTCTATTTCTCTTTGGATTTCTTTCTTCCGCTCCCTTTCTTTCCCCCTCTCTCACGACTTCTCTTTTTATCTCCTTTGTTTCTCACGCTTTCTCCCTCTCTCACTTTCTTTGTCCCACCCTCTCTCTTTTTCCCTCCCTCTTTCTCTTATTTCTTTATCTCTCTTTTTTCTTTCTCTTGAATCTACTAGTCCGGCCCCCGACAGAATGTTTTTTCTATCGTGTGGCCCCCGAGTTAAAATGAATTTGACACCCCTGTTATAGATTATATATTGTTGTGTTTATTATGAAAAGTTCTAACATGAAGTCGCTTGGATGTTCACTGTAGAAGGAAAAATTACATGCAAATATAATTAAGTAGAATAATACATTTTTTTTTCAAATTATTCAATTATTTTCTGCATTAAATTATTATTGGTAATATACTGATTAAGAGGGATCGCCACAAACCTGTCTTTTTTCATTTTCTCCTTTTATACTTCCTTTTTTTCTTAACTTCTTTATACAACATAATCATTTTTAATATAATGCATCAAAGCAAGTGAGCCGTTTGAGAGCCGGCTCTCTTGAATGAGTTGAGCCGAAAAAGCCGGTTCTCTAAAAAGAGACGGACTTTCACTAGACAACTCGAACTCTAGATCGGCGTGCAGACGAAAACTCGAACCGCGAGACCAAAACAACAATGGCGGATCTGCCTGACGAAAAGTTTGGAGTGCGGTAAATCTTTGTTAAAAAAATGCTAATGACAATTTTGTGTCAAAAAAGTTACGTCCCGGGGACGCACGTTGATTTGACACGATGCGTCCCCAGCAAAAATAATGTGTCTAGGACGCAGGGATGCGGGCAAACGAGAACACTGCAGCCACCAACACTTTAGGGGTCTTCAAAGTCAAACAGACATAGGGCCAAAAATTTGGCTACAAACGGACTTATCATGATGTCAATGACCCACTCTGGAAGATTAGTGTAATAACAGAGGTCTTCATAAGGTACATGGGGAGTCACGTAACGAGGCAACAATTGTGACTCAAATATGTAGGCATGGGATGGGTGGTCCAGTAAACTCAATCAGCGAGAGTTTGCCAGGCGGTACTCATGATCCAGAAGGATAGACAAGGGTTCAGTATGCTGGAATAACAAAAAGACTGAGACAATAGTTCTTGTCAAACTTCAAGGAAGGCAACACACAAGCATGGAACCAAAGGGGACCAAGTACTCATATAGGGAAGAGACAAATGAGAACAAGTGCAAACAGCAGTGTTGATGAAATTAGCACCCAGAAGTGAGTGACAGTCCAAGAGTTCTTCAGGCAGGACTGTGTATCCAAAAGTGCAGGCAAAGGTTCGGTACACTGGAATAACAAATTGGCTGGGACAAGTCAAGTCAAGTTATGTTTCATTAGTGTAATCGAGACGGAGATGACAAACGGATGAATTATAATCTCCGCATCCGACTGAGACAGCATAGGGCGAATTTTAGCAATGTTGCAAAGATGGAAAACAAAGGAGGCAACAAACTAGCACAGATCCAAGAGGACAGAGTGTTTAAACAGGGACGATGGAGAGTAGAAATAGGAGGTAAATATAAAGATATGAAAGAGGAACGAGAGAGAGAGAGAGAGAGAGAGAGAGAAAACTACCGACACTTGGGAACCTAAGTGCAGGAACGTAACAATTTTGAGCTGTTTAAAATGACTCATGTAATCTAGTGGACCAAATTGAACCTACCGAAAACCTACACATATATTCCAATATGGTCACATAAGAAATGTTCTCTTGTGGCTTTTTAAGTAATCTTGAATTTTCAAAATTTCTTAAACTTAATGATTAAATGAAAGAAACCTGTATTCATCAGGTACCCTCAGTGGCCTATAGTTTCTATTTTATCCAAAGTGGGCAGAATTTCTATCAGTTTCTATCAATCTTGCAACAGAAATATTTTTCTTAAAAATATAATTGTAGGGCAGCACGGCGGCGCAGTGGTTAGCGCTTGTGCGGCACAGTTCATGTCATGGGAACCTCTCGTGGGTTCAAATCCAGCTCCAGACTTCCTGTGCGGAGTTTGTATGTTCTCCCCGTGCTTGCGTGGGTTTCCTCCGGGCACTCCGGTTTCCTCCCACGTTCCAAAAACATGCATTTCAGGTGAATTGTCCGGTCCAAATTGTCCCTAGGTGTGAATGAGCGAATGAGTTGTCTGTCCCCGTGTGCCCTGTGATTGGCTGGCAACCAGTTCAGGGTGTCCCCTGCCCACTGCCTGGAGATGGCTGGGATGGGCTCCAGCCCTCCCGCGACCCTAATGAGGATAAGCGGTACGGCTAATGAGATGAGATATAATTGTAATGAAATATAGATTATTAACCCAAAAACACACTTTCTTAAAGGAGAAGTAACGTAAAGTTAAAAAAATACACAACTACTGGTTTGTGATAAAATAAACAATTAAAGCTGGGGTGTCCGAATTTTTCTGAAAAAGGGACGAATCTGATAAGCTGAAAATATGTAAGGGCCGACTATTCTATAATGGAAGGGCCATTTTCGAAGATGCAAAACCAAAAGCATCAAGTAATGAGTCACTGGACAGCACGTTGTAATCCTGATTAAGCTTCGGGCCCTGAGGAGCTTGTTAGAGACCTTGATGGGCTTGTTAAAGACCATCAGACAAGGAACCGAGCCATCAGCAAATGACTTCCTGTACCGCTCGGCTTTCAGATACTGATGATTGGTTGAAACGGAACAGTACGCCAAGTGTGTGCACAAAAGACCAATCCAGAGAAAAGTATGGTGTAACCCAGGGGTCAGAAACCTATGGCTCGGGAGCCATATACGGTGTTCATTTTACCTGTGAAAAGTGATGGGTCCCGGGGACTCGAATGCTCAAAAATCTATGGGTCCCAACAGAGATCTATGGGTCTCCAAAATGTAGTGTTATCGAGGTTGAAAATGTAAATCGGCGACAAATATATCATATATTCATTCAGTTTTAATCATCACACTTAATTGATAATACAAAGCAGTCATCACTTCAGATTTTTCAGTTCATATATTCTTTGTGGTTTGCTGTCCCGCCACAGTTGTAATGCCTTCTCAAGGTCCAATCGCAGCAACGGAATTTCCATAGCTAATTTGTGGTTTTCATCGTCGTTGTGCCGATCCAATGTGCTTTTCTGAAAGTTCGTATTGTGAAATGATTAATGCAATCCAGTTTTTTTGTCACGCTGGGTGCACGCATCGCAGAACATGTAGCCTCCATTATCATCCTCCTCATAGCGTAACCGGGAATATAATTGAGTCCATTTTGGCAGAAAAGTCCTTTTCTTGCTAGGAGTATTCTTTTGTTTATCTTTCGCAAATCGTTCGCTTCAAAACACGTGTTTTCCTCGCCTTCGCGGTCTTCTGAAGAATTTCTCCGCCGTTTTTTCGTGCCGGGATTATTGCCGTTGTTACCACTTTCTGTATTATGTTTCCACTTATTACCGACACTGAAGAAATGACCAATTTTTTGTTGATTTGCGCCTAATACCAACTGTTTTTACAGAGGCATATTTCTCTTTCACCCAACAACCACCAAAACAATGACGTTATCTCGAAGCAACGAGATTTCGTTTGCCGAGATTTAGCGGGTCCCTCTACACAGCGCAAGGCACTCCCTTCTCTCTCTCTCTCTCTCAAAGCAATCTGCGCCAAAGGTAAATACAACGATATCCTTCTCATTTGCAGTATTTTGTGACATATTTACAAAATAACTTTGCCTGCACCTTGTTTTGAAACTATTATTTAGGACAAAATGGGCATCAACAAGTAACTGATGACAAATTTTAAGTGTTATATTTATATTGATATGGGACACAAGCTCTGACATTACTTCATGTCTGGAGAGAATTTTGGTGATTTTGGTGATTTTTTTCTAAAAAATATTGTGTGGCTCCCTCCCAAAAATGTTTTAAATATTTTTGCTTTGACCCAAATACTCTTCGTGTCATGATTACTGATGTGATTCACCTGTGCCTGCTCATTTGGTGCCAACCTCCGCGGGGTCCGATTGGCTCCATGTCACTATTTAAACCCAGTCCTGTCAATCCCCTGTTGTCAGTCCGTCTGCAAACCTCTGTTTGTCCAAGGCAAGCCTTTTTCGACCCTGACTCCCACCCATCCCGTTTTTGCTCCCATTTGTCTCCGGCTACGACCTGTTTTGATCCCGACTACATCTGCTCTCCCGTCCCGGCTTACGACCCATTTTTGATCCCGACTATGTCTACTCTCCCGTCCTGGCTTACGACTCGTTTCCGACCCCGACCACGCTTTTGCTCTCCCTGTCCTGGCTACCGACCTGTTTTTCCGTCCCCGACACCGCCATCACTCGCAACGGAAGATCCACTTCCGTGTTCGGATCACAATCCGAGTACGAGAGCGACTTGCTTCCGCCACCTGGCAAACTCCGGTTCGTGGGCGCAGCCCTTCCTCTTTCTTTCAATAAAATTGTGAGAAAACCTTACGCAATTGGCTCTACCCTGTGTGCTGGTCGTGACACTTTGGGTCAAATGCTTTTTGGGTCTAAAGGTTCCCAACTAATAAAAAGCGAGTTAGACATAAATAAATAAAAAGATAATTTGACTTTTAAATAAAATATTAAAGTGTGATTTAAAAAAACACATTGTTCTAAGTTCTCCTGACTATTTGAAGTTGTTCTTTTGTTTTTAAGCTATGATGTGTCTTCTACAGTGGACATCTGAACCCAACACAGGGGGAACGGAACTCCATTGTGTAACGGTTAGTCCAACAAAATATCAAAGTCAACTTGACCAAGCGTAACATAGATATCTGCATCTGCATTCTGCATTTTTTTTCATATAGCGCTTTTCAAGTCAATGACTTCCCAAAGCGCTTTACAATGTGCTTCACATTTCCCAATAGCGGCCTTGCAGCCATGTAAGACGCTAACCTGCTTATTGGGGGTATAAAGGGTTCAGTGTCTTACCCAAGGACACTTCGACATGTAACACGGACAAGCAAGGATTCGAACTGGGATCCCTTGATCCCAAGACGAGCGCTCTACCTAGCCAAATAACTAATACAATTGATTCAGTAACCAACTAGTAGTTTGTATCTAGAAGACATAGAAGAAGTAGTCAATTGAAATCTTACCAAACTCACTTGCTGGTTAACTAAACATTGGTCTAGCCAACTAACTAGTTAAGCAATTAATTATCAACTAAACAACTGTATCTACTAGTCTAAGTAACCGACTTTATCTAGTGTACTGGGTAGCCAAATAAAATCTAACCGAACTCTCTTACTGGTTAACTACACCTTTATCTATCCACGAAACCAATACAACTGATTAAGTAACCAGCTAGTGGTTTGTGTCCAGAATACATAGAAGAAGTAGTCTATTGAAATGATCGAAACGTTGGTCTAGTTAAGCAATTCATTATCAACTGTATCTAATAGACTAAGAAACCGACCTTATCTAGTAAACTGAGTAGCTAACTCAAATCTAACCAAACCTATTTACTGGTTAGCTAAAATTCCATTTAGGCAACTAACTATTTATACAAAAAAAATAAAGAATAAATGACTCACATTATCTAGTAGATACAGTAGCCAACTAAAATCTAACCAAACTCACTTACTGGTTAACTACACGTTTATCTAGCCAAGTAGCTAACACAAATGATTAAGTAACCAACTAGTTTGTTGTACCCAGAAGATGTAGAAGAAGTATTCAATTGAAATCCTACCAAAGTCACTTACTGGTTACCTACACGTTTATTTGGCCAACAAACTAATACAACTGATTAAATAACCAACTAGTGGTTTGCATTGAGAGGGCGTAGAAGTAGTAAATTGAAATCCTACCAAAATCACTTACTTGTTAACTTAACTTTGGTCTAGCCAACTAACTATCTAAGCCATTAATTATCAACTAAACCACTGTATGTAGTAGACTAGGTAACAGACTTTATCTAGTAGACTGAGTAGCCAACTCAAATCTAACGAAACCTACTTACTGGTTAACTGATTTTCTATTTAGCCAACTAACTATTTACACAACTAAAATAAAACTAATTGACTCACATTATCGAGTGGATTGAGAAGCCAATGAAAATGGTTAACGACACATTTATATAGCCAAGTAGCTGGCACAAATGATTAAGTAACCAACTAGTTGGTTGTATCCAGAGGATATAGAAGAAGTACTCAATGGAAATCCTACCAAACTCACTTACTGGATAACTAAACATTGGTCTAGTTAAGCAATTAATGATCGATTAAACCACTGTATCTGGTAGACTGAGTAACAAACTTTAATCTCGCCAATTTACATGTTTACTAAACTTCTATTTTACCAAGTAACTATTTAGGCAACTAAGTAACCAAATCTTCCCAACTCACTTATGGGTTAAGTTGCCATCTACCTATGTCACGAAGCGGGTCGAGAAGCAGGAAGTTGGAACTCATTTGCGTAGACGATCTGTCACTTTAATTAAGAAAAAAAAGTTGTCCAACACACAAACGGACCAAAAACAAAACAAAGCAGGCTCAAATGCAGGCAAAACTACAGACTAGGCATTTAACGGGATTAAACAGAACTTGCAGGAATCTCTCAGAATGTTACACCGAAGTGCAACAAAGTCCAACAAGCACAACAAGAATAAACAGGTATCAAACAGGCACGAACAGGTTTTCAACAAGGGTAAACAACAATCTGGCTAAGGGCAGTTCCAAAAGGCTGTTTAAGTACCTAAAGGAGTATTCAGGAAATGCAGGTCAGCCAGTGTCAAGGGGCGGGGCCAGCTGGGCGCCATGACAACCGTGGAGGATATGACAACCTAGCCAATTAACCAATCCCTCAACTGTCTAAGTAACTAACTAATTACAGACAAAGAAACCTAAAATATAGACGAACCACTACCCGATTCAATTACTAATGAATCTTATAAGTAGCAGATCAGTTGACTCGGTAACTGACCCACCAAGGTTTGAATCAGTAAAAATATAACAAAGATAGCTTCAATAACAGAGTAGAGTGGAACCTGGGTTTTCGAACGCCTCGGACGAATCGGTGTTCGACCCAAAATTTCGAGAAATTCTTGTTTCGCTGTCCGGTCAAAAAATCGGAGTTCGAACGCCGGTACGCTAGGGTGCGATGCTGAGCGGCGTACGGGTGTTTTAGCCCCTAATCATGCCTCCGAAGAAGGTCGGAGCACGCAGGACAGGTGAAAAAAAAACAAGCTGTTCGTCCAACTATTGCCTTTAAGAAAGACATAATAGCTAAATATGAAAGAGGTGTACGAATTTCCAATCTTGCTAGTGAATACAGCATGGCTAAATCTACTATCAGTACGATAGTAAAGAATAAGGAGGCTGTGAAATCGAGTGATGCGGCTAAGGAAGTTAGCGCTATAAGCCAGCAATGGCCGCAAGTTTTGGAAAAGGTTGAAAAACTTTTGAGGATTTTTCTCTCCCCACCGTCCACCACAAAGGTAAGAAATCCTATTCATAATCCTTTTTTTATTTTTACACGTTCATGTTAGCGTAATCCTTCGTACGGAAGATTACGCTAACGCGGACGCACGATTAGCCTGGGTTAGCTTCATGTTTACGTTCATGGTAAACATTCAGGGTGTTGGAACGGATTAAAACGATTTTACATTACTTTTAATGTGAAAAACAATTTTGGTGATTGAACAAATCGGTTTTCGAACAGGGTTCTGGAACGGATTATGGTCGAGAACCGAGGTTCCACTGTATTTAATCCATGAATGAATAAAGGCTCCTACTTGGTGGGTTTTAAACTGTCGTGAGACCTTTTTGAAACGCAACCCCCTTGAAAAACTGGAGACCATAATTGGGAAGAAATGTAGGACTCTAAGCTAAAATGAAGCGTGGTCAAATAAGAACAAACAAACACAGGCGTCACTTGGAGTGAGACGTGCCTCAGTCGATGGTCATCAAAGATGACGGAAAAGCGATGAAGCGCTATCTAAGTGACGACATCGCCGGAGGAGAAATGGTCCGTCGCTTCATCTGTCACTCTTATTCCTCGTCACGCCTTTTTCTCGTTTGTTGTTTTCCCGCTCGGAGAACGGCCGCCATCAACGTTTGGCCCATTAGGGCCTTAATGCTAATTACGGGCGTGTTCATCCTCTCGGCCGTTGATGGGGGGCCGGCGGGACCGGGTCGTGGGCCGGCGTCGGGATTTAACATCTCCTATAACGCATACTTACGGTGTGTGTATAATACACAAGGTTTTACTGTAGTCCATTACTGTCAAATTCTCCCTATGCCGTCTCAGTCGTATGCGGAGATTAAAATTCATGGGTTTCTTATCTCCCGTCTCGATTACTGTAATCCACTACTCTCCGGCAGTGTTCCCTCGAAGCTCGCACATTCTCAGCGCACAAGAAAATCTAGCCAGCGCACAAAAAATGAGGGCTCAAAATGACTAATTAAGAAGTGACTTAAGTCAAAGTTACAGTGCATGAAGGTAAAAATACACGGGTTCCCCTGACGTTGTGTCCTAAATGCGCTATTTTGAAGTCGAGTCGAAGTAGAACGAAGTTGAGTAAAGTTAGTAGAGTTTGTCGAGAACCGGCTTCTTCGGCCCGGTTCACTAAAAGGAACCGGCTCTTTCGGGTCCTAAACGGCTCTTCGGGTTGTTTTTGCTTCTTAAATCCCAACATGACCGAATATTATGTAAAATTATGCACAAAATGACTTAAAGGAAGGGGGGAATAGAACAAAAAATGAAAAAATACCAAGTGAAAAAGTAGTGAAAAGCTGAGAAAAAAAGAAACAAAAGGGAGAGAAAAAAGAAGGAAAGATTTAGAAAACAGCCAGAAAAAAAGAAAAGAAAGAAATAGAAGAAAGTAAATAGAGAACAAAAAGAAAAAAGTAACAGCTCGGAAAAAATAAACACAATGAGATTTTTTAAAAGGAATTTTAAAAAAAGTAGAAAAAAAACACGGAAAAAGAAAGAAAAAGTTTGTGTTGCATTCAAATAATTTCCAATGATATCAAGTGAATCTTGTTGCCAACATTGTACTTCCACTCAAAAATGTGATTAAGTACAGTTCTGTATCTTACAACCGACGAAATAAGCCCCCAAAAATGTTAATATCATGTGACAAAATATATCAGGAAATAAAAAGAAATGGATATCTTGTGAAAGAATTGTAAGAACAAACGACGTACATGAGTCAATTCATTCAAAAGAGAAAAAAAATTTTGCATTGCCGGAAACTCAGCAAAATGTAACTTGATGTCAAGTTTTGGACATGTTTGATAATGAATTATCTTGCCACACTTGGGATTATGGTTGCTCTTTGTTGTTTCAAGTGTTGCTCACCGACTTTGTGTGAAAATTCACAGGGAACGTGGAAAATTACAGGGAACATTGCTCTCCGGTCTCCCGAAGTCCAGAATCAAGAGTCTTCAGCTGGTACAAAATGCTGCAGTGAGGCTTTTAACTAAGATAAGAAAGTTTGATCACATGACCCCGATTTTAGCTAACCTGCATTGGCTCCCTGTTAGCTTAAGATGTAATTTTAAGGTTCTTTTGGTAGTTTACAAAATCATGCATGGATTTACCCCCTCATATCTTTCAGATTTAATTTCGCCCTATGTCCCTGCTCGGAGCCTTCGCTCTGAAAATGCTGGTCTACTCATGATCCCAAGAGCCAAGAAGAGATCCACAGTTTGAGAGCTTTCTCCATTCGGGCCCCGGTGCTCTGCTCTCTGAGATTTGATCTGCAACCTCAGTGCAAATGTTTAAATCTAAGCTTAAAACACACTTCCATTCTATAGCATATCAATAACCTATTTTTTATGTTGACAATATCTGTGTATTATTTGCCCTCATGTAGGTTTTGGATTAGGGGATGGTGTCATACAAATAAACATGACTTGACTAGTTGAGCAATGGTCAAAAAATATCGTTAACCGTGTTTGCAAGACATTGGATGCAAGGGGATTTTAACCTGGGTCGCTGCAGTCAGAGCACTGATTCTTAACCACTACACCACAGGCGTTGAAGATGATATAGAAAAAAAAGCCTCACAAGGTAGTCAAGTCAAGTCATGTTTATGTGTATAGCCCTTAATGACAAGAAGTCTCAAATGGCTGTACAGACTATTGCAAACCAGGATTATTATTACACCATCCCCCGATCTGAAACCTACATGAGGGCAAGGAAAAACTCAAAAACCTCAACATGAGGAAAATGAAGAAACCTTGAGAAGGGACCGCACATAAGGTAATCCCCCACAAGGAGTCTCAAAGAGCTGCACAGACCACAGACTATTGCAAACTACGGACTATTATTACACCATCCCCTGATCTAAAACCTACATGAGGGCAAGGAAAAACTCAAAATATAGGTTATTAATATGTTATAGAGTAGAAGTGAGTTTTAAGCTTAGATTTAAACATTTCCACTGAGGTTGCAGATCGAATCGCAGGGGAAGAGCATTCCACAGCACCGGGGCCCGGATGGAGAACGCTCTCCAACCTGTGGATCTCTTCTTGGCTCTTGGGATAACTAGTAGAAGGCTCCAGACCGGAAGACAGGGGGAAATTAAATCTTCTGTCAGGACAAAGTATTTTTCTTCGGATAAAAGGAAAACCATCATTCACAAAGTGGGGCACACCTTGAGGGTATATTAGTTTTTAGTTCGGTTTTCGAAACGCTCTTTGATTCTTTTGATTGTTGGTTTCTCTATAAGTGTACGAAATTGGATTCCATGAAACTTTTTGGGATAAGCAACGAGTTGGAAAATTTGCGTTTAAAAGGACATTGTGCATTATTTAGCAACTCCTACTAGCAAAGAAAAAAAACCAAGTATTTTTTTAAATACTTGTGTGTCAAGAAATTTGTATTTATTGTACAAATATTATTTACATTACAATATTATTATCATTGATAAAATAATATTTGGCATTTAGATTCTAAATTGGCAGCATGGCGGATGAGTTTTTAATCGCTTCTGCGGCACAGTTCTGAGGTCACGGGATCAAATCCTGCTACCAGCCTTCCTGTGCGGAGTTTGCATGTTCTCCCCGTGCTTGTGTGGGTTTCTTCCAGGCAAGAGGTGCAGATAATGAATGGATGGATGGTTTAGAATCCATCAGCTTATCCTAAGTTGGGTTGCAAGAGTGCTGGAGCCTATCCCAGCTATTTTCAGGCAGTGGGCAGGGGACACCCTGAACTGGTTGCCAGCCAGTCGCACTCCTATAAAATATAATACCAAAAGAAACTCTAACTTTAGTATTTTTAGACAACTCCCTCGCTCATCCACACCTAGGGACAATTTGGACTGGCCAATTAACCGGCCATGCATGTTTTTGGAATGTGGGAGGAAACCGGAGTGGCTGGAAGAAACCCACGCAAGCACGGGGAGAACATGCAAACCCCGAACAGAAAGGTTTGATCTCATGACCTCAGAACTGTGCCACCGACGCGCTAACCACTCTACCGCTGTGCCGCCAGATTCTAATCCAAGTTACCTCATCTCATCCCTCAGGCAGTGGGCAGGGGAAACCCTGAACTTGTTGCCAGCCAGTCGCAGGGCACACAGGGACAGACAACTCACTCGCCCATTCACACCAAGGGACAATTTGGACCGGCCAATTAACCTGAAACGCATGTTTTTGGAATGTGGGAAGAAACCGGAGTGCCTGGAGGAAACCCACGCACGCACAGGGAGAACATGCAAACTCCACACAGAAAGCTTTGATCCTATGACCTCAGAACTGTGCCGCAGACGCGCTAACCACTCTACCGCTGTGCCACCGGATTCTAAACCAAGTTACATATTTACTTTTTCCATCCATCCATCCATCCATTATCTGCACTGCTTATGCTCAGTAGGGTCGCGGGGGTGCTGGAGCCCATCCCAGCTATCTTCGGGGAGTGGGCAGGGGACACCCTGAACCGGTTGCCAGCCAGTGGCAGGGCACACAGAGATAGACAACCATTCACTTGCTCACTTAGACCCAGGGACAATTTAGATCGGCCAAATAACCTGACATGCATGCTTTTGGAATGTGGGAGGAAACCCACGCAAGCACAGGGAGAACATGCAAACTCCTCACAGGAAGCTGGATGTGAACCCATGACCTCAGAACTGTGCTAACCACCGCCCTACTTTTTCCATATTTGCTCAAAATACTCCTGTTCCTACAAATATAATATACCTGATGTTACATTTCCCTAGTTATTTAGTTTTTCGTGTGCTCCGTACAGCCCTTTGAGACTTTTTGCGATAAAGGGCTATACAAACAAATGGGACTCGACTTGACTCTTGTGCCGAGTGATGAAGGTCAGGGTTTCTTCGGGGAGACGGCGTGATTGACAGTCGACACGCTGCAATTAAGTCCTTGATGAAATATTTCAATCCGGCACCTCAACGGGATAATACGATTATCTCCTATGGCCGTATACTCAGATCTCATCCAGGGAGAGGAGACCCTTTGCCAGAACGTCACCAGTGTTGGGCACGTTACTTTATGAAAGTAACTGAGTGGGGGCCACACGATAGCACAAACATTCCCTTGGGGGCCGGACTAGTAGATTAGAGAGAAAGTGAAAGAGAGAGAAGTCAAGTCATGTTTATTTGTGACGCCCTTAATCACAAAGAGTCTCAAAGGGCTGCACAGACCACAGATTATTGCAAACTACAGACTATTATGACACTATCCCCTGATCTAAGACCTACATGAGGGCAAGGGAAAACTCAAAAACCAAGTCACGTTTATTTGTGATGCCCTTAATCACAAAGAGTCTCAAAGGGCTGCACAGACCACAGATTATTGCAAACTACAGACTATTATGACACTATCCCCTGATCTAAGACCTACATGAGGGCAAGGGAAAACTCAAAAACCAAGTCACGTTTATTTGTGATGCCCTTAATCACAAAGAGTCTCAAAGGGCTGCACAGACCAGAGATTATTGCAAACTACAGACTATTATAACACCATCCCCTGATCTAAGACCTACATGAGGGCAAGGGAAAACTCAAAAACCAAGTCATGTTTATTTGTGACGCCCTTAATCACAAAGAGTCTCAAAGGGCTGCACAGACCACAGATTATTGTAAACTACAGACTACTATGACGCCATCCCCTGATCTAAGACCTACATGAGGGCAAGGGAAAACTCAAAAACCAAGTCATGTTTATCTGTGACGCTCTTAATCACAAAGAGTCTCAAAGGGCTGCACAGACCACAGATTATTGCAAACCACAGACTATTATGACACCATCCCCTGATCTAAGACCTACATGAGGGCAAGGGAAAACTCAAAAACCAAGTCACGTTTATTTGTGATGCCCTTAATCACAAAGAGTCTCAAAGGGCTGCACAGACCAGAGATTATTGCAAACTACAGACTATTATAACACCATCCCCTGATCTAAGACCTACATGAGGGCAAGGGAAAACTCAAAAACCAAGTCATGTTTATTTGTGACGCCCTTAATCACAAAGAGTCTCAAAGGGCTGCACAGACCACAGATTATTGTAAACTACAGACTACTATGACGCCATCCCCTGATCTAAGACCTACATGAGGGCAAGGGAAAACTCAAAAACCAAGTCATGTTTATCTGTGACGCTCTTAATCACAAAGAGTCTCAAAGGGCTGCACAGACCACAGATTATTGCAAACCACAGACTATTATGACACCATCCCCTGATCTAAGACCTACATGAGGGCAAGGGAAAACTCAAAAACCTCAACATGGGGAAAATGAAGAAACCTTCCAGAAACAAATAAGCGAAAGAGAGGGAGAGAAAAAGAGAGGGTGGAGCAAAGAAAGAAAGAAAGAGAGAGAGGGAGAGAGAAAGAGAGAGAGAGTGTGAGAAACAAAAGAGATAAAAAAATAAAATAATGAGAGGGGTAAAGGAATATGGAAGTTTGAATTGGGTTTTGTCTGTTGGACATTGCGTTTTGTGAGAAAGTTTTGTGGAGTAGATCACGTGGGGCAGCTCTCAGGCAGTGGGAGGTGACCAGCTGTCTGGGGGCCCCGGGCGGAGTGGACGCGCCATTCTTCCGGGACGGGAGACCAATGGGACCCAACCAAGTGGCAGAGGAGATGCTTTGCTGAGCAATTCGGAAGAAGGAGAAGCGTGCAGAGATGTAGTGATTTGTGTGTTAGAAATAAATCCACTCGTGAGTGAAATGCCGGCTTCTGAGAACTTTCTATGCAGAAAAGAGCGCGCAAATTGTTTGGATGAGTGGTGATTGGGAAAGGTCACAAATTGGAGTCAGATGATTCACTGAAGTTTGTGTTGATTTAACGAGAAATTCCAACAGGGGGAAAGAGAGAGTTACAAAGAAATCCAAAGAGAATTAAAAAGAGAGAACTAGAGAAGGAGGGAAAGAGGGAAGGGGAAAGCAAAAGAGAGTGAGAGAAGAGAAAAAGAGAGAGTAAATGAAAAAAAAAAAGAGAGAGCAAAATAAGGTAAAAAGACAGCGAGAGAAAGAGGCAAAGTGGAACAAAGAAAGAGAAAAAGAGAGAGACGGAGAGAGTGAATGAGAGAGATAGGGAGGGAGATAGAGAGAGAGAAATACAAGTACAACATTTGTGAGAGGCACCTGGCTTTGGCAACATCAAGTGGAGATATTTCAACCTGCAGCTCGTTTTTCTCCTGCGCTTCCCTCAGCGTTGTCTCGCGGGCCGGATACAATCCCTTAGCGGGCCTGATCCGGCCCGCGGGCCGCCTGTTTGACACCCCTGCTCTATAGTAAAAGTAACGAGTTTTCAACAAAAGTAACTAATTCCGTTACTTTAAAATTAAGATGTTGTATGTCTAAGAATCCGAAATTGTCCGAGCGAATTTGAAACACCGCGTTCATGTATTGTGGCCTCATTTTCAAATCAATGCTTTTCTTGCTAAATGAAAGGGTTTTTTGTGTACCACTAAAGTATTACACACTCTCCCTATAGTCATTATTGTACACTTTCTGTAAATAGAATAGAATAGAATATACCGTATTTTCCGCACTACAAGGCGCACCTAAAACACTATTTTTTTCCAAAAGCTGACCATGCGCCTTATAATACAGTGCGCCTTATATACGGATCAATATTGAGTCGCAAAGTCTTGCAACTAAGGCAAGCAGCCGCCGACTCGATTTTCCCCCGAAGGCGAAGTCGTCCGCGGTGTATGCTGGGATTTATATACCGGCGTTTCATTTCCTAACCAATGTGTCAATCATCATTTGAATCAGTCACTATTGGCTCAAGTTATTCGGAGGTAAAGGGGGCGGATCCTTTTTATCATTTACAGGCTCGCATAGGCTAAACGCGCGAAACAAAGCCTGCAATTGGCCGAAAAAGATGAATGTGAATAGCAAGTGTGGTTGTCTACGGCATAGAGAAAACATGTTTTACCATTCTGTATTTGTAAATATTTTACTCTCCTGTATTGACTACACTCACGGTTGTAAGAAGACCATGGTTACGTATCATTATTGAACGTGATGGCTGCAAGAGAACTTAGGTGAGCTATGCGGATTTATATTTTCCCGGTATCTTGTTTTAGAACGATTTTGATGTTTCTGTGATGAGTCTATTTTGAAACTCAATTCAATTCAAAGTGTTTATTGTCATATGCACAGTAAAGAACCCCGTTTCCCTGCACAACCAAATTCTTACTTTGCTGTCCACACAGTTGCCAGCAAAAAATAAAATGGAAACTAAGAAATGTTTGGCATTTCTCGAATCCCAAGACTTTAACCTTCCCAATGATATTTGGAACGATGCATTTGAGTGACATCGTACGGACACCGCATCCGCACGTGTCTGAGACATGTATTTGCTTCTTTGCAAGCTTTCGGAATGTTAAGGGGGTAATAAGTTGGACTGAACTATCTGACTGTTTTGTCCACGTTCCCATTGTAGCGCCTTATAATCCGGTGCGCCTTATGTATGGAAAATATAGGCCCAAAAACTATTTTTTGGGGGTGCGCCCTATAACCCGGTGCACCTTATAGTGCAGGAAATATGGTACCTTTATTGTCATTGTTACAAAATGCGTTGAACATATTGTGACAACGAAATTGGACGTGGCACTCCAGGTTCACATTTAACAGTGAGGATAAAAGAAAACAAAGAAGATAAAGGAACAAAGAAGATAAAGGTTATAATTTACACAATATTTACACAAGAAATGTGGGCATGTATGAAGTTACGTACAGTTTTGGGATCGTATTAGTGCAAAAATAGTCAACATTGTGCAAAGTGAGCATAGGCATGAATACAATTTCACATCTGTATGAGGTAGTGTGTTTTCAAGAGTTTCAGTTTTTTGTGCGGTGTGTGTTAAGGGTGGTAATGGCTCTGGGGAAGAAATCCTATTAACCCTTTTTCTGTCATGATGACTGATTAACTTCACCTGTACCCGCTCGTTTGGTGCCAGCCGCTGCGGGCTTCCTGATTGGTACCCCGTCCTACTTAAGCTCAGTCCTTTTTCTCGCCTGTGGTCAGTCCGTCAGCGAACCTCTGTTTCTACAAGGCAAGCACTTTGACTCTCACTCCCGTCGGTCCCGCTTTTTGCACCCGTTTTCCACCCGTCCGTTCCTGATTTCCCTGTTTGTCTCCAGCTACGACCTGTTTGCTGACCCCGACCCCGTTTCGCTCTCCCGCCCAGGTTTCCGTCCCGTTTTCGATCCTGACTACGTTTTTGCTCTCCCGTCCTGGCTATCTACCGCTCCGGAATTTCCGCATTTGGAACACGTTCCAATTCTGTGAGCGGCTTGTTTCTTAAAGGCACGGTATCGCAGGCGCTGCCTTTCCTCTTCATCTCAATAAACTTGTGGTTAACGTTACGCATCTGGGTCCTGATTCCGTTCTGGTCGTGACAGTTTCACTTCTCGATTATCACTGTGTTTGTCTGTCTTATGATATATTTTTACAGAAATTTCCGGTCTGAACAAGCAATGGTTTATAAAGGAATGTCTTGAAAATGATTAGGGGTTCGTAAATTATGTGATAAAACTGTCGGATACTTCATCACGGGAGGATCTACATAAAAAATGCGTGTCTCTAGTGAGGATGATGCCAAGACTTGATTTAACACCTTTTTGAAATCAAATTGAAGACCAAGTTGACAAAAAACCACAAAGTAAACGTCTCTCTCCGAAGTTGCTATGTGTATTGTGGGTAGACCAAAGACATGCATTCGACTGAAACCACATCACCGTTTTGACAGTTCCCTCATTCTGCTCGTGCCATGTTCCTATGAAAGTAAATGGGTGAATTCTTGAGAAAGACAATTGATAACTCATACTATTTTTAACGTTTCTTTATTTTATATTAAACTTTAGGTATTTTATATTTCATTTTCATTTTTATTGTTTGTTAATGCAATATCTCTCACAGCCTGGTCATCCTGGAAGAGGGATTACCTTATGTGCGGTCCCTTCTCAAGGTTTCTTAATTTCCTCATGTTGAGGTTTTTGAGTTTTTCCTTGCCCTCATGTAGGTTTTAGATCAGGGGATGGTGTAATGATAGTCTGTAGTTTGCAATAGTCTGTGGTCTGTGCAGCTCTTTGAGACTACTTGTGGGGGATTACCTCAAGCGTGGTCCTTTCTCAAGGTGGCTTCATTTTCCTCATGTTGAGGTTTTTGAGTTTTTCCTTGCCCTCGTGTAGGTTCTAGATCAGGGGATGGTGTAATAATAGTCTGGTTTGCAATAATCAGTGGTCTTTGCAGCCCTTTGAGACTCCTTGTGGCAGATTACCTTAGGTGCGGTTCCTTCTCAAGGTTTCTTTATTTCCTCATGTTGAGGTTTTTGAGTTTTTCCTTGCCCTCATGTAGGTTTTAGATCAGGGGATGGTGTAATAATAGTCTATAGTTTGCAAAAGTCTCTGCAGCCCTTTGAGACTCCTTGTGAATAATGGCGTCACAAATAAACATGACTTGACTTGACTTTACTTGTGGAGATGGAAATTCAGGCTACTTTTTAGAGAATTAGCTTTTGCAACCCGATTAAATAAAAAGAGACGGCTCTTTTGGGTCCTGAACAGCTCTTCAGGTTGTTTTTTGTTGCTTTAATCCCCACATTACAGATTATAATCTAACATTATGCATAGAACGACTTAAAAAGGGGAAAAAAAAGAAAAAAAGGAAAAATCCAATAACAAAAAGAAGGAGATTCAAAAAGTTAAAAAAATGAAAAATGTATACAAACACATTAACACTGAAAAACACGCAAAATAAAAACAAAACATTTCTAAATCAAAAAAAAGATCAATTCAAAACAATTTTAACTAAACATATACAAATTTTACATCACAAAATCCCCCCAAAATGCATATTGACTCAAACTGAAAAACCCCAACATGAAGTAAATGAAGAAACCTTGCTAGGAATACAAAATTTGACCTTAAAAACTTCAGTAAGGTAAGAATACATTTTTAACACGTAAGTAACTTGAGAAATGTGCAATTTTTGCCCATGTATTATAGTAAAATCTTAGCTATTGGTGCCGTTTATGTTTTTTATCCTGAATATCAAAAAGCAGCAAAAACCCAATTAGCCACATAACTAGTATTTTGGGGCATTTTTCCTAAAAGACAATGTAATCTCAACGATTAAAAATATTTACAATATATAGAAAGTGCTGCAAACGTACAAATACTGGTGCAGGTGTACCGTATTTAGTCATGTAGGATTGCACTCTTTATTTTTTTTTTTACTTATAAAAGACTCATTGTCTCCCTGCTTGGCGCTCGGCATTAGGGGTTGGAATTGGGGGGTTTGGTCACCTAATGACTCCCAACACCTCAGTTGGGTTGAGCGAAGGGGCTGGGAATCCCCTCCTCTGTATCAATCTCCCAGAAAGAGTCAGAAAAAGACTCTAGCCACCTCACACTAGGGGGATATGGCCCGGGTATGTATGTACCGAATTTTCCGCACTATAAGGCGCACCTAAAAGCCTTTATTTTTTTTCAAAAGCTGACCATGCGCCTTATAATACAGTGCGCCTTATTTACGGATCAATTTTAAAATTGCAAAGTTTTCCAACTAAATTGCAGCCGCCGACTACATTTTCCCCTGAACGCCAAGTAGTCTGCGGTGTATGCTGGGATTTATTTACCGGCGTTTCATTGGCTAACCAATGTGTCAATCATCATTTGAATCGATCACTATTGGCTAAAGTTATTCGGAGGACAAGGGGCGGATCCTTTTTATCATTTACAGGCTGGCATTGGCTTAAACGGCGAAACAAAGCCTGCAATTGGCCGAAAAAGATGAATGTGTATAGCACGTGGCTGACGGCATAGAGAAAGCATTTTTTTCTATTCCGTATTTGTAACTATTTCATTCTCCTGGATTTACTACACTCACGGATATAAGAGGACCACGGCTGCACATTATTAGGAACACAACGACTTCGGTGAGCTACTCCCGGTTTTATATTGTCCCTGTATCTTGTTTCAGACTGAACTCGATGTTTCTGTGATAAGCGGTGCAGATAATAGATGGAATGGAGTGTCTTTTTTTAAAATTAAACACAATTCCAAGTGTTTATTGTCATATGCACAGTAAAGTTGCGAGCGAAAAAGAAAATAGATACTAAGGAATGGTTGGCATTTCTTGAATTCCAAGACTTTAACCTTCCGAATGATGGAACGATGCATTTGAGTGACATCGTACAGACACTGTTTCCGTACATGTCTGAGACACGTATTTGCTTCTTTGCGAGCTTTGGGAATGTTAAGGGGGTAATAAGTTGGACTGAACTATCTGACTGTTTTGTCGACGTTCCCATTGTAGCGCCTTATAATCCGGTGCGTCTTATGTATGTCAAAAATAGGATCAAAAACTATTTTTTCGGGGTGTGCCCTATAACTCGGTGCGCCTTATAGTGCGGAAAATACGGTATGTATGTATGTATGTATGATTGCACTCTTTATTTTTTTTACTTATAAAAGAACTTAACGTCTGGTTTTGCATTCCTCACAAGGTTTTACGTTAGTATAGTATTATATTTGTGCATTAACTGATCAGTTGAAATACACACTGACCACAATGGCAAAATATTGGATGCAACAGAAATCGAACCTGGGATGCGGGGGAGAGAGTGCAAAATCCTCAGTGATACAGATGAAATATGGAAAGGCATTTTGCTCTAATTTTAGTCTGGGTAGACTAATGTTAGAGGACGGAGAATCCAGAGAGTCGTCCAGAAAGATAAACGCAATCAGTATCTGATTGTCAATGGTTTTTTGAAAGACATGAAATAAATATGTCATACATTTTTGTTGGTAGTTTGGTGAATAACATAGCGGTCATGTTTGTGAAAGTAGTAACCTTTCTCTAGGCCTTCCAGAATGCAAATTTAAACCAATTTGAAATTGAATTGGCTAAACAACAGCGTTATCACATCAATGTGGTGCTGCGGGGGCGCCTGCGCATGACAGATTGCAGGCCCACGGGGGGAATTCTGAACCTAGCAACAAGTCATCTTAAAATTTGGTTGGTTAAATGCTTATATATTAAAATGCACATCTGGAAGCAGCGTTATTAGGGGAGAAGCAATGAAAGGAAGCTGACAGACATTTTGGAATCACTGTCTCCCATGTTTTGAATCAATTGAGCACAAAAACAGCGTCAGTCGTTAATGAACAAGTACTGATGGACAAAATATGATTAACGTTCAAATCTTTTTTAGGCCAGCAGAGAAGGCCTTGCAGACCATCATAGCCCACCACTAGCCTCTTCATGGTATTCTCTCAGAAAAGTTGATCTCAGATATCCTTTGCACAGATTTTCCCACCACAACTGTGCTTGCCTTAGAGGTAAGATCGGGCCTTAAAAATTCAGCCCGACCTGACCCGAGTCGCGATTATATAAACCCGAACCCGCCAAAACCCGCCGGATTAACTTGATTTGTTAACTGAGGGCGAAATAAATCAGAAACTTGAATTTGTTGCCTAAGTAAAAAATAAGCTTTACTGCGGACATGCGTACTTCAGCGCCGAACTGTGCGTTTTGAAGAAAGAAAAAAAAAAACGTCGAGAGAGAAGCTAACTTAATGATTGACATTTTAAGCCTGAATTTCGGGCCAGGGCCCAAGATTTTATCTAGTATGACAGCACATGACTGATTTTTACCCTGGGGAACCCACAGGTCATAATTTCCCCCAAAAAGAAAAGGGTACTTGGGTCCTCCGGGGTTTCATGACCTGTACGTTTTTGCCGTACAAAGTACGTTTATTATGCATATTAAGATGTGTACGACGTACCAGAAAATCTGTATGGAAAAACGCAAATTTGTCAATTCTGGGTACCATCCGGGATACACCGACTCTCACGAAACGGCAAATCAATCAAGTCAAACGAATTTGCCGCGGTAGCCTCTATCTCGGTATCGTTTTTTTTTCCGTTGCAAACGAAGCGAGCGGTTTGATGCTACTGTGCGCATGCGTCTGCCCCCTCGGATTTCACGCGGTAGTTATGTAGTGAAAGGAAGTCCGTCTCTTTTCAGAGAACCGGCTTTTTCGGCTCAACTCATTAAAGAGAGCCGGCTCTCAAACGGCTCACTAGCTTTGATGCATTATATTACGAATCATATTTATTGTATAAAGAAGTTAAGAAAAAAAGGAAGTATAAAAAGAGAAAATGAAAAAAGACAGGTTTGTGGTTATCCCTTTAATTAGTTTATTACCAACAATAATTTAACACCGAAAATGAATTAATGGTATTCTACTTAGTTATATTTGCATGTATGTTTTCCTTCAACAGCGAACGTCCAAGCTACTTCATTTTTTTAACTTTTTTCATAATAAAGCTCATTCATGTCGAGCAACTCAGGATTTATTTTCGTTTTGTTTCTGTTTTACTAAAATGTTAATTCCCCTTGTAGAGATCAAAGCCAGCAGAAAAGCTAATGTTTTGACTCATTTCATCTGCAGGTAAATTGTATCCGTTTTTATACTCATTATTGTTCTTATTTCTATTTTCTCATATATATTAAAAAGGATGATGTTGGTTAAAATTCAGACTAAAGAAAAATATGTTGAATTCATTGTAAACGTTAAAAATCCACTATACGATCTCTTGTTAAAAGTATTTTGTTAAAGTGGATGTACAAATGTATAGTGACATTCCAAAATGTATTTTATGTCAATTGAAAATAAAGCTCTTTGATATGCTTTCGGCAGTCTACAGAGAGAGCTGCTAACGAGATCAAAGAGATCAAAGCCAGCAGAAAAGCTAATGTTGTGACTCATTTCATCTGCAGAAACTAATAAAAACCTCATCATCCAGTCCAGTGTGAATGTGGATCTTTGGTGGGACGGATACACCGCGGTTACATATAGCGCGTGTGCGGCACAGTTCTAAGGTCTCGGGAACCTCCTGTGTAGTTTCAAATCCAGCTACCGGACTTCCTGTGCGGAGTTTGTATGTTCTCCCCGTGCTTGCATGGGTTTCCTCCGGTTTCCTCCCACATTCCAAAAACATGCATTTCAGGTAAATTGGCCGGTCCAAATTGTCCCTAGGTGCGAATGAGCGAGTGAGTTGTCTGTCCCCGTGTGCCCTGCGATTGGCTGGCAACCAGTTCAGGGTGTCCCCTGCCCACTGATGATTGCTGGGATGGGCTCCAGCACCCCTGCGACCCTACTGAGGATAAGATGAGATGATATAACGAAACACATGTACAATATAACATGTCAAACTACATTAAAAAAATATGGTGTAAGATTATTTTGTATTTTGTAGGGGAAAATACAACATTTTGTAAGGGCATGGAGCCCTGGAGCGCGACAGGTATGTGACAAATATAAACAAAAACCTGCACGTGTACCTGTCCGCACTTAGCGCAGTGAGCGTGAAGACCGAAACGCCGACGGAGGTGAGCTGCACAGCGGGCAGGAGCTTGCAAGCGGCCTCTCCGAGCATCCAATCCGCCGAAAAGAAACGGAAAGCGTCCACGGGCACGCAGGTGACCAGCAGCAACAGGTCTCCGGCCGCCAGGCTGCTGATAAAAATATTGGGCACGCTCCTCATCGCGCTGGTGCTCACAAAAATCTTGACCAGAGTGACGTTGCCCAGCACGCCCACCAGCACGATGAGCGAGTACGCCGAAGTCATGACGCCGCGCACCACCGCGTACGCGCCCGTTTCCCCTTCCACGTCCGTCTCCTCGCTCCAGTTGGAGCTCAACGTCTCCGTCCCGACCTGGGTGGCGATGTCGTGATCCATCGGGATGCGTAAAAGGTGCGTGCGTAAAAGGCGCGCGCCGATCTTTGGAAGGAGACGTGCGGTAAGACCGTGATGAGGGGGGAAGACGGAACTGGCAGACGGGTCCCGTAAGGATTCTTTTTATGGCTCTGACGCACGCGGAGAGAAAGACGGAGACGGATCCTTCGTATTTATTCATTACCAGTCTAGAACGCGTGGCTGAAATAGAAGACTTACAAATCGAATCTATTTGGAAAGCACTTTTTGGGAAATAAATTGCCACTCAAATGCTGAATAAAAACATTCAAGATACAACCTGTGCACACTGCGGGCCAAATGTAATTTAAGGTGACAAAGCCAAAGGATGCACAAGAGATAAATAAGCGGCATCGTGTCAAACAGTGACTTGCAGTTTTTAGTATGTCCACTGAAGGCAGTGTTCATTTTACCTGTGAAAAGTGATGGGGCCCGGGACTCGCATGCTCAAAAATCTATGGGTCCCGACAGAGATCTATGGGTCCCCAAAATATAGTGTTATCGAGGTTGGAATTGTAAATCGGTGACAAATATATAATATAAATTTATATATTCATTCCGTTTTAATCATCACAGTTTATTGGTAATACAAAGCAGTTATCACTTCAGATTTTTTAGTTCACAAAAATATTGTTCATTATACAAAATAATATTGCTGAAATATTAGTCTATATATTCATGCACTTTTAATCATCACAGTTAATTGGTAATACAAAGCAAGTTATCATTTCAGATTTTTCAGTTCATATATTCTTCGTGGTTTGCTGTCCCGCCACAGTTGTAATGTCTTCTCAAGGTCCAATCCATTATCATCATCCTCATAGCGTCACCAGGAATATAATTGAGTCCATTTTGGCAGAAAAGTCCTTTTCTTGCTAGGAGTATTCTTTTGTTTATTATCTTTCGTCGAATCTTTCGCTTCAAAACACGTGTTTTCCTTGCCTTTGCGGTCTTCTGAAGAATTTCTCCGCCAATTTTTCGTGCCGGAGTTATTGCCGTTGTTACCACTTTCTGTATTATGTTTCGACTTATTACCGACACTGAAGAAATTACCAATTTTTTTGTTGATTTGCACCTAATACCAACTGTTTTTTCGGAGGCATACTTCTCTTTCACTCGACAACCACCAAAAAAATGACGTCATCTCGAAGCAACGAGATCTCGTTTGTCGAGATCTCATCTGCCGAGATCGGCGCGGGACCAAAACAACAATGGCTGATCTGCCTAACGAAAAGTTTGGCGTGCGGTAAATCTTTGTTAAAAAAAATGTAATCGGGTAATAATAACAATTTGGTGTCAAAAAAGTTGTGTCCCGGGGACGGACGTTGATTTGACACAATGCGTCCCCAGCAAAAATCATGCGTTTAGGACGCAGGGACGCGGGCAAACGAGAACACTGTGAATGTAACCAAATCCAGGTACCAGAACACCCACTCACTGTGGCTGTATTTGCTGACTACCTTTAATCAACCAGAACACATTGGAAAACCAATCCTGGTGTAATTTTACTTAAAACTAGAATGTCGGTGCGCCATAAGAGCATCCCCGAGTCGGGCTTTGAAACAATTTTCGGGGGGTGTTTCCCATCTTGACACGGTCTTTGATACACGAGAATGGAAAACCCAAAGAGTTTGTCCAGATGGAGATTAAAATCCTTAAATGGGGTTTAAAGACTCTATATGTAATTACCTACGAATGCAGTAAATTGTTTGGAAACGATTAATCTCAGATACAAAGAATCCAAACAAACAACATTGGAGACTGGAAGTTTAAAATCAGCTGTTCAGTCTCTCTCTTACTCCTTTTTGCTGAAAAAATCCCGAGTTAACAATATATTTTTATTTTTTTTCCCTTTTTTCTAGGGTAACCTACCTGACGGCCAGTGAAAGATGGTGGTCATATCTAAACTCCTTCCAACTTTTCTTTGACAGGCACACAAACATATATATCATACATCCACTATCCAAATCCCGCACCACTTATCCACACTAGGGTCGCCAGGGTGCTGGAGCCCATCCCAGCTATCTTCGGACAGTGGGCAGGGGACACCCTGAACTGGTTGCCAGCTCTGTTATTCACACCTAGGGACAATTTGGACCGGCCAATTAACCTGACATGCATGTTTTTGGAATGTGGGAGGAAACCAAAGTGCCCGGAGGAAACCCACGCAAGCACGGGGAGAACATGCAAACTCTGCAAGGGATTTGAACCCAATACCTCAAAACTGTGCCATATATTTTGTTTTTGTTGTATGGCCACCATAATTTTGCAGAACCACTTTAATCCTCCTGGCAACGTATTTCACCAGAGCCTTAATTGCAACTGGAATGCTCTTATACTCCTCCATGACAACATAACAGAGCTGTTGGATATTCAAGATCTTGTGCGTCTCCACCTTCCACTTGAGGATGCCCCAAAGATGTTCAATTGGGTCTCAATTCGGAGACATGCTTGGCCATTCCGTCCCTTTTACTCTTAAGTCCTTTAGAAAAGCTTGGGTCATCTTAGAAGTGTATTTGAAGTCATTGTCAGGCTGGAACATTGCCCTGTGACCCCTTTTCCGGAGGGAGGAGATCTGACTTCTTTTCTTTGTGTCAAAAGCAATGTCTTCAGTGATGTTCTATTAAACCTTATGATGAAATCTTGACAGGGGTGTACTCACTTTTTCTACACCGCTTATCCTCAGTAGGGTCACGGGGGTGCTGGAGCCCATCCAAGCCATCTTTGAGCAGCTGGCAGACCGGTTGCCAGCTAGGGTCCCAGGAGACCTAATGTCCCCCAGCAGGCCATTCCATAGGCGAGGACCAAAGTGGCTAAATGCTGCCTCACCATTGGTTGGTTTTGGTCCTCACCCTTGAAACAGTTTACACACCGATGCCACAGGACATTAGGGACCACCAGGGCTGATATAATAAAAGCAAATCAAGTCAAGTCATGTTTATTTGTGACGCCCTTAACCACAAGGAGTCTCAAAGGGCTGCACAGACCACAGACTCTTGCAAACTACAGACTATTATTACACCATATCCTGATCTAAAACCTACACAAGGGCAAGGAAAAACTCAAAAATCTCAGTCAAGTCAAGTCATGTTTATTTGTGACGCCCTTAATCACAAGGAG
The DNA here is from genome assembly GCF_059441175.1 of Urocampus carinirostris. Classification (NCBI taxonomy): domain Eukaryota; kingdom Metazoa; phylum Chordata; class Actinopteri; order Syngnathiformes; family Syngnathidae; genus Urocampus; species Urocampus carinirostris. The sequence continues at coordinate 8,852,413 of NC_142368.1, forward strand.
TCTCAAAGGGCTGGACAGACCACAGACTCTTGCAAACTACAGACTATTATTACACCATTCCCTGATCTAAAACCGACACGAGGGCAAGGAAAAACTCAAAAACCTCAGTCAAGTCAAGTTATGTTTATTTGTGACGCCCTTAATCACAATTAGTCTCAAAGGGCTGCACAGACCAAAGACTATTGCAAACTCCAGACTATTATGACACCATTCCCTGATCTAAAACCTACACGAGGGCAAGGAAAAACTCAAAAACCTCAGTCAAGTCAAGTTATGTTTATTTGTGACGACCTTAATCACAAGGAGTCTCAAAGGGCTGCACAGACCACAGACTATTGCAAACTACAGACTATTATTACACCATTCCCTGATCTAAAACCTACACGAGGGCAAGGAAAAACTCAAAAACCTCAGTCAAGTCAAGTCATGTTTATTTGTGACGCTCTTAATCACAAGGAGTCTCAAAGGGCTGCACAGACCACAGACTATTGCAAACTATAGACTATTATTACACCATTCCCTGGTCTAAAACCTTCATGAGGGCAAGGAAAAACTCAAAAATCTCAGTCAAGTCAAGTCATGTTTATTTGTGACGCCCTTAATCACAAAGAGTCTCAAAGGGCTGCACAGACCACAGACTATTGCAAACTATAGACTATTATTACACCATTCCCTGGTCTAAAACCTTCATGAGGGCAAGGAAAAACTCAAAAATCTCAGTCAAGTCAAGTCATGTTTATTTGTGACGCCCTTAATCACAAAGAGTCTCAAAAGGCTGGACAGACCACAGACTATTGCAAACTATAGACTATTATTACACCATTCCCTGATCTAAAACCTACACGAGGGCAAGGAAAAACTCAAAAATCTCAGTCAAGTCAAGTCATGTTTATTTGTGACGCCCTTAATCACAAAGAGTCTCAAAAGGCTGGACAGACCACAGACTATTGCAAACTACAGACTATTATTACACCATTCCCTGATCTAAAACCGACATGAGGGCAAGGAAAAACTCAAAAACCTCAGCATGAGGAAAATGAATAAACCTTGAGAAGGGACCAAACAAATAAAAAAAAAGATGGCTCAAGACTGTTAAGACATTAAAAAAGTAGTAAAAGATCTTTAAAATCCATCCTGAAACGCAGAAGGAGCCAAATGCAGCAATTTTAGAACACTTGTAATGTGAATCCGGATAGCAATGTTCTTTTTTGAGAGGACCAAAGAGCAGAGTAGTTACTAGTTACTTCATTTATAAAGTAATTCAGTTAACCCCTATACTACTGACACGAAAAAGTAGTGAGTTACTCTGACAGTAACTAGTTACTGATTATCATAAATACTTGCATAGAAGCTGACCCCCTAAAATTGCCTTAAAATAGCCACATATTAAAGGAAATGGAATAAAACTTGTTAAAACCGTAAACCTTTTTCAAATATCTTGGCTTGTGCAATCCTGAGAGCTTGCAAACTAACACTTATCCATAAATATGTAAATATAAACGCTATATATTTTCAACATCACCAAAATGGCCATATTGACTGATAGTGTAAATAGTTACAGTTACTAGTGAAGGATTTTATACATTTTACGATAAAGGATTTTATACAAGTTACATTTACTGAATGCTATGAAAATTTTCACAGAGAAGGCTTAAGTTCAATGACAGGTCACGCCGTTCCGAATGCGAATGTTTTGTTGAGTTCTGTTGATAACGGGACTCTGACGGAGAAGGCCAGACGCAGGACACCAGGCACTGATTTGATAAACGCTCGGGGTCCAGACATCGAGGCGTGGGGGCGTTTCCTGGCACGCCCATGGGAGGAGCCGGCAGACGAGCTGGCGGAAAAAACGTGGGTTGGAAGAACTTCGAGGGAGAATCGAGAGAAGAGGCTCGACGAAGACTCGAGCGACACTAATTCGGCTAATTCGGCTAATTCGATCGAGTTCACTCGGATAAATCATTTAAGAAATTTAATCTGCCCCGTGTGGAAATGCCAGTCTCTTGTCCGACTTTTCAAAAAAATGGAGTCGTGAAATGAACTGAATGAAATAATCTGCATTTATATAGCGCTTTTCAGGTCAATGACTTCCCAAAGCGCTTTACAATGTGCTCCACATTTCCCAATAGCGGCCTTGCAGCCATGTAAGGCGCTAACCTGCTTATTGGGGGTATTAGGGGTTCAGTGTCTTACCCAAGGACACTTCGACATGTAACACGGATGAGCCGGGATTCGAACTGGGATCCCTTGATCCCAAGACGAGCGCTCTACCTCCTGAGCTACTGCCGCCCAATCAGATAACTAATTCGAACAATTTAGTAGACGGTAGAATTAATATATTTAATTCCTAACACTAGTTATTGAAGTGGTCATTGGTGTCCCTACAGGGGCTTAGAAAATAGCAATATTCTATCACAATGAAAATGCTTCTTTTGTTTAGTTCCTGGGTGCCATATTGGTAGCCCCGTTTGGTCTGTTCCTGCCCCTGGGCCCTATGTTTGACAAGCTACTGTAGCATAATATGGAAAAAGATTCTCCAACAATGTTTTTCTGTTACAAAACATTAAGTTTGGACTTGCAAAGACCCATTCAACTGAATTTTTCCAGGGAATCCTTTGGAGTCTCATTTAGCCTCTAACATTATTGCGATTTCCAAGGCACTGTATGTCTGTTGTTATCCTTGATGGACATACAAGCGGTGTTAGGCTCACGTAATATAATTATTGACAAGGTGTTGTGTCCATAGCCGGGAAAAGATCATTAGCCTCTCTACGGAGGACAATTCTGCAGTGAATCCAAACTGATTGAATGTGTTGCTAGAGATTATATGGGTGTTTCTGTTGTCTCTGTCATGAGAACATGGAGATTAAATAGCCAAGAAAGCTCTCATAGGGTCCTTTTTGATCAGAAAATTATTTTGTAAAAATGTAACGGAAACACTTCAATTATAGTTCTATCTGTCATCTGATCCAGTCCGATGATGTACGTGTATCAAATTCAAGACGAGTTGTCAAGGCACCTAAAATCTGGTACGTCACCTGCCCAATCACCACACATGTTATACCAAGCCATTATATTGAATTTTGGGACAAGAAACTGGGTAGGGTTATTGTTGTTTCCATACCACTTCCCTGCATTTGGGTCCAACCCCGCAAAGGCAACAGAATGACCAGACCACAAAGGACCCAGCGAGAAGCTTCCATCTCCTCTGTCCTTTTTATAGTATCAAAGGACTGACCTTTTCACTGTTTTGGCGGCGAAAATATATAAATGGTAAATGGTTTAAACAGCACTTATAAAGTCAATGAAGACCTCCCAAAAGCGCTTTACAATGTCCTTCACACTTGCCCATTCACACATTCACACACCAATAGGGAGTCAGCCATACAAGGCGCCTACCTGCTTATTGGGGGCATTGGTTATTCAGTGTTTTGCCAAAGGACTCATCGACATATAACACGGAGGAGCCGGGAATCGAACCTGAAACCTCTTGATCCCAAGACGAGCGCTCTACCTCCTGAGCTAATGCCGCCCCAAAAGACCCCTCAGACGCTTCCATATTTAGGCCCCCCGGTAAAGAGAAAGTCCCTCGGTCGCTTCTAGTCCCTGTCCTGGCGGCAAAAAGGCATATGTCCTGGCGGTGAGTTGAAGGTAACCTGACAAGGACCCCTCAACTGCCCATGTCCCGGTGAAGAGGAGAGAAGACTTCGGACAAGGACCTTCAGCTGGGATGAAGGTCTGTTTGATGCAGCCTCTGTCATTTTGGTTTTTGTGTGATTTTGTTTCGTTTTTTTGGTCTGTGTGGCATTTAGCCCATGAGGTGGAGGTAATGTCACGATCTGGTACGCCATCTTCCCCCAGAGGGTGCCACTGGAACTGGACACACCACTGGACACGAGTCCAAACACCACACAACTGTCTGTATCGTATCGTGTAGACCCTTCTATCTACTGAGAGAGCTAACTGTGGTCATTGTGGTTGCTGTTTATGTTCCACTGGATGCTAACGTTAGCATAACGCTAAATCTCCTGCCCGCTGCTATCAATAAACAGCAGCTCACACACCCCGACGGAGCTTTTATCGTCGCCGGCGACTTTAATCGGGCATGCTTAAGGACTGTACTTCCCAAATTCATTCAATACGTGGACTGAGCAATTAGGGGAAAAACACCGGACCGTGTGTACAGTAAGATCAAACATCTAGTTGGATCCGGCCATCTCTGTCTGTCCCTCACCCCCTCATACACCTGCCTCCGGAGGAAAACAAAGCCTATGCAACAAACCTCTTCTTTGTTTCTTTATCTCTTTGTTTTCCTTATCCTCACTGTAAAATGTGGACCTGGAGTGCCACGTCCGATTTCGTTGTCACAATATATCCTATGTTGTAACAATGACAATAAAGGTATATTTTATTCTAATATACAAAGCCTTTATAGTGACTGTTGGGACAGCAAACTGGGTCGGGTCATTGTCCTGTCCTTTCCATACCACTTCTCTGGAAGATCAGGGCGAGTTCAGTGGGGTTTTCTTGTCCACCATCTTCTTCTTCCACATATAGTTCCTGACCATCTTGTTCTTCGACATTTTGTTCTTCATGGCCGTCTTTTGCAATTTCATATCGTCCTCTGCTCGTCCAATAAACCTTGCACATTTAATAGGAATTTCCATCAGACGGGAAGCGAATCACTCTTCAATCGAAATACCCAGTGGTTTAAATTTGAATGGAAAAGAAGCTTATGTGATCATTGAACCGTCACGCTGACATTTTTAAAAATGATTTTAAAGACACTGGTTGATTGTAGGGGGCGTCCCAATCTGACAGTATAGGTACCTACTCCCACTACGGCACATTTATGATTGGGTCTCAGTTTTGGCACCAGTTTTTCCTTCTTTTCATTTAAGGTAACAATGAAGTAAAAATCAACATTATTAAACAATTGAGAAAAACAGAAATAAGCTATCTTGGCCCCGTCCTCTTGACAGTCTATACATACTTTACGATTACATATTAAGACATTTTGCTTTAACCCTCATGTTGCGTTAGGAATCGGCACCACTAACTATTGTTGGCGAGTAATGTTCCCTGTAAGCTGCGTTTGTGCGCAATTGCGCACTACCTAGAGCATTTCCGTGCACAAGAAAATCTAGCCAGCTCACAAAAATCAGGGCTTGAAATTGCTAATTATGTCAAAGTTACAGTGCATGAAGGTAAAAATACAAGGGTTCTCCTGACAATGTGTTTTAAATGCGGTATTTTGAAGTCAAGGTCGAAGTAGAACGAAGATGAGTAAAGTCAGTAGAGTTTTTTGAGAACCGGCTTCTTTGGCTCGGCTCACTAAAAACTCTTTCGGGTTCCAAACGGCTCTTCAGGTTGTTTTTGCTTCTTTCATCCCTACACGAGCAAATATATGTAAAATTGTGCACAATATGACTTAAAGGAAGGGGGCGGGGGGGGAATAGAACAGAATAGTGAAAAGCTGGTAACAAAAGTAAGAGATAAAAGAAGGAAAATTTCAGAAAAAAGCCAGAAAAAAAGAAAAGAAAGAAACAAAGGAAAAAAAATAAATAGAGAACAAAAAGAAAAAAGTAACAGCTAGGAAAAAATAAACACAATGAATTTTTTTTAAAGGAATTTTAAAAAGTAGAAGAAAACGGGGAAAAAGCAGAAAAAGTTTGTGTTGCATTCAAATAATTTCCAATTATACCAAGTCAATCTTGTTGCCAACATTGTACTTCCACTAAAAATGTGATTAAATACAGTTCTGTATCGTGCAACTGACGAAATAAGCCCCCAAAAATGTTAGTATTATGCGACAAAAGATACCAGAAAAAAAAGAAATGGAAATCTTGTGAAATAATTGTTGTAAGAACAAATTACTTTTGTAGGCCGTACAACCTTCGCAATAATACATGAGTCAATTCATTCAAAAGTGACATTTTTTTTTGCATAGCCCGAAACTCAACTAAATGTAACGTGATGTCAAGTTTTGGACATGTTTGATAATGATTTAGTTGCCACACTTGGGATTGCTGTTGCTCACTGTTGTTTCAAGCGTTGCTCACCGACTTTGTGTGAACGCTCAGACCCGAGGAAATTTAGTGGGAACATTGTTGGCGAGTCAATTTGGACCCGGGTTCTAACTCAGTCCTGACTGCCAAAAAGTAAGGAGTATGGCTCAATATGGTTAATAAAACCTTCCTAACACACGTTATCTGCACCCATATCCATATATTCTGATTGCAATTTGATTTTATGGCCCCTGAGACGAAACAGTTATTACGTTTTATAACCTTGAAACGGGTCACTGGAGACCCTAACACCGCATAAGGGTTAAGCATTACGGCTGTTGTTCACATGTCTGTGAACTGTTTTTTCCTCAACAAATTCTATAACAGAAAAAATGTTGTTGCTATAAAAAAGAACATGCTGTGAATAAATCAAATTGGCTTAAAAAGGCCAAAAAATCTTGACGGAAACAAGTCAGAGTTGCCTGGACTCCTTTTAATGGGAAGGGGGTCCAAAAACCCCCTTAAGGATGATAAGTCCTGGGAAAAAATATTGTATAACCAATAACAATATCTAACTTATCAAGTTCATTTCAATATGATACCTATAAAACATGGATTATTTTCAAACGTGTCAGGACCAGAACGGAAACAGGACTCACTTTCGTTACGTTTCTCTCAAGTTTTTATTGGAGGAAAGAGAAAGGGCTGCGGCCACGATCTGGTGTTCGCTGGACGCGGGAAGCAAGTCGCTTTCGTACTCGGATTGTGCTCCGAACGTGGACGTGGATCTTCCGTAGCGAGCGATGGCGGTGTCAAGGACGGAAAAACTGGTCGGTAGCCGGGACAGGAGAGCAAAAACGTAGTCGGGTCGGAAGCAAGTCGGAAGCCGAAACAGGAGAGTAGACATAGTCGGGGACAAAAAAAGATCGTATGCCGGGACAGGAGAGCAGACGTGGTCAGTATCAAAACGGGTGGTCACGATCCAGTTCATGATACAACTCAGCCAGACAAGAAATTGTTTTGTCATGATTACTGATGTGACTCGCTTTGTACGCTCTTTTCGCGCCAACTGCCACAGGTTTTGATTGGCTCCCTGTCAGTCCCCCCAGTCCCCCTTTGTCAGTCCATCTACAAACCTCAGTGTATACTAGGCAAGCCTTTTTCGACCCTGACTCCTGACCACCTGTGCCGTTTTTCTGCTCCCGTCTGTGTCCGGCTACGACCTGTTTTGATCCTGACCACGTCTGCTCTCCTGTCCCGGCTTATGACCCATTTCTGACCCCTACCACGTTTTTTTTTCTCCTGTTCCGGCTATCGACCTGTTTTTCGGTCCTTGACACCGCCATCGCTCGCTACGTATGATCCACTTCCGTGTTCGGATCACAATCCGAGTACGAGGGCAACTTGCTTCCCGCGCCCAGCAAACATCGGACCGTGGGCGCAGCCCTTCCTCTTTCCTTCAATAAAACTTATGAGAAACGTAACGCAATTGGGTCCTGGTTCCGTTCTGGTCGTGACAAGTTGTTTCATTTTCCTGTGCATGTACTGTATAAGCTTTTGGTATGTTGATTGCTTTTGCCCATGCACAATTCCCCTCACTTGGTATATATTTATGCCTCAAAGCACTGTGGGATTTGTAGTTCAGAAACGAGTGATACATGCAAACTCCAGCTTATTCGATAAAGAAGGCAATACTGATTGAATGGACACACTTCCAATTGACTAGACATTTAAAAGACAGTCACATGAATATCCCTCGAAACAAGTACTTTTGAATTGTTTTCTGTCATACCCCCCCTTAGGAAGAAAACCTCTCACCCCCCTCAAGTGAGAGTGCCACTGCCCCCTAGTGTAGTGGAGGTGCAGTTGCACTTTATTTAATGACAGTTCAAAAATAAATAGATACACTTATAGAGGTCCTGCCCCACTATTTGAGAACAGTTGTTTTAAACTGATAAATTAAAACAAAGAAACACAGAACATAACAAGAAATCTTCACACAAAACCCAAACTACTTACATCCACCCTTCTTTTTCTGAAAATACAATTATTGATTTAATATCTAATATTTTAAACAACAAGCAAACAACGGGCAGCACGGCGGCGCGGTGGTTACTGCGTGTGCGGCAGTTCTGAGGTGATGGCTTCAAATCCAGCTACCAAACTTCCTGTGTGGAGTTTGCATGTTCTCCCTGCGTTTGCGTGGGTTTCCTCCGGGCACTCCGGTTTCCTCCCACATTCCAAAAACATGCATGTCAGGTTAATTGGCCGGTCCAAAATTGTCCCTAGGTGTTAATGAGCGAGCGAATTGTCTGTCCCTGTGTCCCCTGCCCACTGCCCGAAGATGGCTCGGATGGGCTCCAGCACCCCCACGACCCTACTGAGGATAAGCGATGCAGATAATGGATGGATAATGGATTTTAAACAACACTTGGGAGTATGGAGTGGCTTCTGGCTACACTTGTGCCTGGGGCCATAATCATCCAGGTCCAGACCTGATCAGAGTGTTTCTAGTTTCTTCTTGCCGAAACCCTCAGGTTTGATCTTTGAGGCCAACAGATCTTCAACTTCATGGTTGAGGAGCGCCCCATTATTATTTATGCGCATCAATATGGTCACATGACAGCATGTAAAGAATATGTCAGTCGCCATGGCTGGAGTGAGACAAGCAGGAAGTGGCACATTCGGACCGTCAGATTAAGAGCAAATCGGGAGTTGCACTGCTTTTCTGTAAGTTTTCTGGGAACTTTTCGCAATTTTGTATCATGAACTGGGCAGTTGCACTCTAGTAATTGGGACTAGTTTGTTTCAGGTCACTGTGATTGATCGGCAGTGGACCTGATTGTGAAAGGGCCTACAGGAACTGGCCTTGACGCAGTACCTTAACTAGACTCTGGCCTCCACAGCATCCTGGGACTGGCATGCGTTTAGGACCTGTGAGTGGAAAAAAGAGGGGGGAATGAACAGCACGCCGCCAGGATTACGGTTGGTGTGTGGACTTGACTTTTCTTATCTCCTTAACATAGTTTTGCTTTGCTTCAGTGGGACATCTTTGTTTGGCATTCGGAACACCAGAAGCTTCCTCAATGCTCTTCCAGAAGTATTTGCAGTGCAGGGTGTGTTGTCATCACTTTCTGACTTCTGTTTTTTCCTGTCACTTTTCTATCAGCTGATTCGTGTGTCAACTCATCACGCTTGTGAACTGAAATCTGGACTCGACATGGTATTAGACCATTAACATTTCGTGAGTCGAGGACGAAAGTGCGGTATTACGAGCCCCGAGAAGACATTTTCCGGGCAGAAAATAGACAGCTTTGTGTCTTTGTAGAATGTTTGCGGCGAGCGTGAGTGTTGGAGGTTGTGTTTTTCGCTGACAGAGTCCTATAGGGATTAGAATGCAGGGAGCAGCCAGCCTGCGAGGCCATTGTTGGCCCCTCTGTGTCTACTGAGCGTGTCAATTGATGCGAAGATAAAAGGCCAAAAAATATGCATTGACACGGGCTTTGGGGGCGAGCAGGCAGTGGGCGGTTGTATTGCTGGTGCCATGCGGGCCTACAAGCGCCCCGGACGCAGACTGACGGCCCAAATATGTCCCTAAACTACATCAAGAACTTCTATGAAGGATGCGTAAGTTCCGCCATTAATCAGGTGCTCGCACGTGCCAGAGGGCAGTTGGTCTTTTTCAGCTCGCCGCGAAGTCAGAGTGTGAAAAAATACGAACAAAGAACGAGTTCAACAGAGAAGATGATGAGGAGGTTGTTTGGGTGCACGGGGAGTTGATGGAGGCTTTTTGTTGCACGCTGAAAAGCTTTCAGCTTAGGGCCTCAGTGATTTATGTGGCTGACAAAAGAAGCATTCATTTGGCCTCCACCTCCATCTGTACACCTGTCTGTGTGTGAGTGCGTGATGTCAATGCTGCCTCACTCCTGCGTACGTGTGTGTTCCAGCTTAGGCCTCCGACGGTCATCGGCCAGTTCCACACCTTGTTTTTCGGCTCGGTGCGGATGTTCTTCCTGGGAGTTCTGGGCTTCGCCGTTTACGGAAATGAAGCGCTACACTTTAGCTGCGACCCGGATCGCAGGGAACTCAACCTGTACTGCTACAACCAGTTCAGACCTATAACGCCTCAGGTACAGCAAACAATCTCACGGGTTGATGGAATGGCTGAAGACGGACCATTCCCTTATGTCTGTCCCGCAGGTGTTCTGGGCGTTACAGCTGGTTACGGTGCTGGTCCCGGGGGCCGTGTTCCACCTCTACGCCGCCTGCAAGAACATTGACCAGGAGGAGATCCTGGAGCGACCCATCTATACAGTCTTCTACATAATCTCCGTTCTCTTGCGCATCATTTTGGAAGTCATCGCCTTCTGGCTCCAGAGTCATCTCTTCGGCTTCCAGGTCTGATGATTTTCTGAATAAGTATTTTGTGTAGTCAGTCATCTTCAGTTTGGATGGGCGGAGGATCTTTTCTATGAGCTCCAGAGAGTCGTTGAGGAACTGCAAGGATAGGGTTTTGTTTTGGGGTTATTACGAAGATCTAAACCAGGTGTCACCAACCTGGTGCCAGCGGGCACCAATGAGTCACTAAAAAGCATCCTGGTTACCCATAGACCGGTTCTGAAAATAGCTCAGCAATCATTGTGGTTTTTATTGGTTTCTTATCTGGCAAAAGAAAACATAAACATAATCGGTGTCTTTACACAAGTGAGGCATTCTACTTAACCTTTCCTAGGATTCGCTAATTAGATGTTTGTATATCTTTTTTGAGGAAGATGTTTTGTGATGGACTTAGCCAATTTTAGCCCTAAAACAAAAACTTACAACCTAAAAACAATATAAAAACTACATTTTTTTTTCTTTCAAATAATAATATCAAACTGGTACCCCTTGGTATTAATCAGTTTCAGAGATTTGTCTCTCGGCTTCAAAAAAGGTTTTTGACCAGTGCTGTAGGATGCATTTCAGTCATCTTTTAACTTTTTCAGAGACATACATTTTCTCAAAAGAGAATGAACCTGCCCCTGTGCCAGACGATTTTGAGCATTTTGAATGATCTTTAAAGGCTTAAATATCATTGTATTTTACTCTTCTGATAACAGATACTCCCAAATGAAAAATGGGACCCTCTTGTTTTTCCTAAAAACAAAAACAAAAAAGTTAATATTAATCCCACCTTTTGGAGGGAAAAAAGACAACTATTTTTTTCCGTATTCTATTTATTTATCACTAGTTGGTGTTTGGTTTCACTGATCTCTAGAGGGTCTTGAAATAAAAATACTGTCAGAATTTGAGCATTCGTGATTGGATCATTTCAACATTAGTAAGAGGACTTATTAATAAACAGTTGTCAACTTGATACTGTGCAAAATGTTCTGTTATGGGCGGATTTTTGAGGGGTTAGCCTCACAAATGTCTAATGGGGTCTGAATGCAGATCGCAGAACGGTAACCACAAAAGTTACTCACTTTATAAATGTATGTAGTGGCTGCTGGTTTACTAATGCTTCACATTTTGTAGCAACCTCAGAGTCACAGCCATCAGTGCTCACTTTTGTGAATACGCTGCCAGATTAACTTTGGGAAAAATGTTTTCAAGCATGATTTGCTTGTACATGGTAGATTTTACCCTCATGGAAACACTTTTCAAATCTACTGATTTGTACTTGTACTTCCCCCCTCTCTCTACTGATACATTCGGCTCAAGTTGATGTCTTCAAGTAGAGGCGAGATATAAGCAGTACATAGAGCAGAGATGGTCAAGTAATAACTCTGCCTATTACATTCATAAACCTACTTAACAGATAGATAGATAGATAGATAGATAGATAGATAGATAGATAGATAGATAGATAGATAGATAGATAGATAGATAGATAGATAGATAGATAGATAGATAGATAGATAGATAGATAGATAGATAGATAGATAGATAGATAGATAGATAGATAGATAGATAGATAGATAGATAGATAGATAGATAGATAGATAGATAGATAGATAGATAGATGGATAGATAGATACTTTATTCATCCCCTAAGGGAAATTCACATTTCCAGCAGCATCCCTGAGCTGAGAACAGTACAATAATAAAGCCGGGCAAACAGGGACAAACAGGGCAAAGACGTTAATGGCACACAACGCCCTGTCACTCGCTGACAGAGCTATCAAAGCCACTCAAAGAGTTAAGAAACTTCTCCAACAACAACGCAGACCCAGCTATTATCCAAGATTGTTTTTATTCAATATGTGAAAGGTCAACAGACCAACTTCTTCTGAATATCTAGATGGAAGATCAGAGGGAATTAGGCTTTTCCATAGACCACCCTTACATAGCCATCTACCCCTCCTCAATGCCCATATTTCAAAACCAGTTTCTTTTACTTTTCCCTTGATTCAACATTTTCAGATCTTCTTCTTTCCCTTGTTGTTTGTCGGTTCCAGGTCCACCCGCTGTACATGTGCGATGCCAGTGCGTTGGAAAAGACCTTCAACGTGACTAAATGCATGGTTCCCGAACACTTTGAGAAGACTATCTTCCTAAGCGCCATGTACACCTTCACCGTCATCACTATCCTCCTGTGCATAGCCGAGATCTTCGAGATCCTTTGCCGGCGACTAGGCTATCTCAACAACCAATGACACCTTCTGCAAACAGAGACAAATCCCCAGCGTCGCCGCCTCCTCCCAAATCCTTCGTTTCTCAACAGTCTTGTGGTTAGCAACTCCTGGACTCATCCAAAAATGAAGCTAACTTAAGGACCAGTCTGAAGTATTCCGGGTTTTTCTGAGGGAGGTGATTCCATGGGAGTCCTGTCGAGGACGAGAAGGACACACCGTCTGGATGTGAGAGAAAAGCTTTTTGGTCGCATACTCAGTCACCAGGAAGTTTCTCGGTTCTGGACTACAAGTCTTTGTGTGTGCGTGTGCGCAGGTGGGTGACTGCCTCCAGTCCATTGTGACCTTTCTCGCATCAAAAGCAAGACATTTGTAGATAGGAAAAACGTTTCCAGAAAAAGGACTAAGATGACTTCAGTCTTCTAAGTCTGAGAGATGGTTTTTGTTATAAATCGTTGTTTACTTCCAAGTTGACTGGTCGATTTTGTAAGAAAAATTGAAGCGAGAAACATTTGTGTTGAAAACAAATGTGTCTATGATCAATTAGTACAGTAGATTGGATTCAACAGTATCAAATGTTTTCCATTTTCCTACCCTTTTGGTATCATTTCAATTGGGAGATCATGGACTGACTGTTTCTGCTCATCACATAACACTGTTTTTATTTTCTTAATCAGACATCCATCCATCCAACTTTTGTTGTGAAGGTTTCATCTGTTTTTCATCTCAGGTACAAACTTGCATCGGCAGACAAAAGTGGATCACTGTTAATGCTTTTGAAAATTACACCAAAGCCCTGGCTGCGGTTTTCTTGTGCGTGTAAAGAATTTAAGTCTCTGCTCAGCAAAAAAAAAGGTTATTCGAGGATGTTATAACACCAGCGCAGCTGTGAAATTTTCAACTAAAATGCGCTCCAAACAAAATTCAATTCAAAGTGGAGTTTCTGTTTGGAACAATCCAAAATCATAATGAGAAAGTTTCAAACATGATTATGTTTATCAGCTTCTGGTTGCCTGTTCACATTTGACTGGAACCTCTCTGGTGCTAAGCTATTAGCGGGTCTCTGTGGTCATTTGCACACATTTGTGTCACTGGCGGGTGGTAAACAATGTCATACCTCTGGGTCAAAGCTAGCAGCTCGCGAGCCAGCTGCCAGATGCTACAAGCGAGATCTCATCATAGCACAAACATGGAGACTACTACCTCAGCAACCGAGTCAACATGGAGATATCATCAAGTTGCTAATGTAGCTAGCAGCTAGCCCAGCAGCTGATACCTTTGATGGGCTAAACTGGACAGCAGCTAGCTCAACAGCTGATAGATTCAATATGCCAATGTAGCTAGCAGCTAGGCCGGGAGCTTGAAGATATTCCTAATTTATTTCAGATCAACGTGAATAATTTATAGATGTGTGGGATGAGTGGCTGACTTCATACATTTCAAAGAATTTTTTTCATATTTTGGACTTTTTTTCTGTCTTCATCAGTTGCTTGGTTGTAATAATAGCTATTTGCTTTTTTTTTTGTTTATCCTTCTTACCAATTTGTGGTTAAGGTCTTTCAACATGTGCTTGTTTGTCAGCAAAAAGTGACAATATTATGAGAACACACTTCAATAAAAAAGATTGTTTCCTTTCATCGGAACTTGTTTGTCTCGAGTTGAAAATGTGCTGGTATCTCATTTTGATCAACAAGGGAGTTGTTTTCACGACAATAACTATGTTTACATGCAGACTATAATCTGATTGGACATAGAATACTGAATTTCTAGAATAATCTATATGAATTGTTTACAGGCCTCGAGATATTTGCCGGTTTTCCGATTACAATGGCGAAGCAGGAGAGACGTAATTACACAAATAGATGTCGTTTGACTTTTTAAATAAAGATGGCGGTTTGCCAGCAGCATGGACTTACACGATACATGGATGGATACAACTGTTGTGTCCACTATGTACAGAAAGTGTTCATTTTACCTGTGAAAAATGATGGGTCCCGGGGACTCGCATGCTTAAAAATCTATGGGTCCCAACAGAGATCTATGGCTCCCCAAAATTTAGTGTTATTGAGGTTGAAATCTTAAATCCGCGACAAATATATAATCTATATATTCATTCAGTTTTAATCATCACAGTCCATTGGTAATACAAATCAGTTATCACTTAAAGATCTTTCAGTTCACAACAATATTGCACATTATTCAAAATAATATTGCTGAAATAATTATATTAATCTATATTTTCAGTCAGTTTTAATCATCACAGTTAATTGGTAATACAAAGCAGTTATCACTTCAGATTTTTCAGTTCATATATTCTTCGTGGTTTGCTGTCCCGCCAGAGTTGTAATGCCTTCTCAAGGTCCAATTCATTATCATCCTCCTCATAGCGTAACCAGGAATATAATTGAGTCCATTTTGGCAGAAAAGTCCTTTTCTTGCCAGGAGTATTCTTTTGTTTGTTTTCTTTCGTCGAATCATTGGCTTCAACACACGTGTTTTCCTTGCCTTCGCGATCTTCCGAAGAATTTCTCCGCCGTTTTTTTCGTGCCGGATTTATTGCCGTTGTTATCACTTTCTGCATTAAGTTTCGACTTATTACTGACACTGAAGAAATTACCAATTTTGTGTTGATTTTCACCTTCCCTCGACGACAAGCACCACAACAATGACGTCATCTCGAAGCAACGAGATCTCGTTTGCCGAGATCGGCGTGCGGACGAAATCTCGAACCGCGAGACCAAAACAACAATGGCGGATCTGCATGACGAAAAGTTTGGAGTGCGGTAAATCTTTGTTTAAAAAAAATGTAATCGGGTAATAATGACAATTTTGTGTCAAAAAAGTTGCGTCCCGGGGACGCACGTTGACTTGACATTATGCGTCCCCAGCGAAAATAATGCGTCTAGGACGCAGGGACGCGGGCAAACGAGAAGACTGTATAGGTGAAAACAGTTATGGTATTTTTGCCTTGGGGACATGAAATTAAATGGAAATGCTCTACAAAAATTAACCAATACACAAGAAGCATTTCTAGTGAGTAAGTAATGGGTATATCATGTATCTCTTTACTCACAGGAATTTGGGGCATTAAAATATCCCAGATTAGGAAAAAAGCATGTAAGATCATGTCACGGAGCGGAGCGGGAAACAGGAAATAAGGACCCATTCGCGTAGACTTTCTCACAATTTATCCGGGGATCGATGGTCGCGGAGTGGATTAGAAATCCAAACAAAAGAAAAGTTGTCAAAAACATACAAACGGATCAGACCAAAAACAAAACAGGATCAAACGCAGGCAAACCTAAAGACTGGGCATTTCTCAGAGCCCAACAGAACTTGCAGAAATCTCACAGAATGTTCACAAAAATCTCACAGGTTTAACAAAGTTTAACAAACACTCAGGCAAAGCACAGTTAGAAGGAACGCGTTTAAGTACTCCAAAAAGCAATCAGTCAATGCGCCATGGGCGGGGCCAATTGGGCGCCGCGGCAACCGCACCAGAATCCAGCGACACCCGGCTGGGACCGACTGGGCGCCATGGCAACAGCGCCCGACGTGACAGCTCAAGAAAATTTGATTACTAAAATGCATTTTCATGCCCCAACAATTGGGAAAAAAATAACCCACCAATGGTCAATAAATCTTTTCAAAATAGTTAGTAATTTCTAAAAATGATATTTTAAAAAAAAAAGTAATCTTATGAAGCAATTAGGTATATACAGTAATTATGATGTTTAAGTCAAGTCATGTTTATTTGTATTGCCCTTAGTCAAAGTCTCAAAGGGTTGTACACACTACAGACTACCATTACACTGTCCCCTGATCTTAAGCCTACATGAGGGCAAGGAAAAACTAAAAAAAAAAAACATAAGGAAGATTAAGAAACCTTGGGAAGTTGTTCCACATGAGGTAATCCCCCTCCCAGGATAATCAGTCTGGAACAGATGTTGCAAGCGCATCAACAGACAATACACAGACACCATCAATATGAAATATTCGTTATAACAGAATCGACGGGTGGCGAGGCGGACAATTCGCTGATGGACTGACAAAGAGTGACCAGAGAGGGAGCACTTAAATAGGGAGAGGGGTAATTAGGAAACGAGTGGCAGCTGGGGCTGAAGGAGTGAGCGCAGGTGAGGGTAATCAGAGGGCAACTGACAGGATCGTGACGAATCATATGAATTAATTTAAACGAATTTTCCAGCACTTCGTTTCTTAACAAATAGCAGTTGGATAACAGACGTTTTTCCAGAGAATTAATTGAATATATTTCTCAGAGAAAGACATTCTATATAAAACAGTAACATTTTCAGTTTTGCAAAGTGACCTGTGAGCAGTGTTCCCTCTAAGCTGCGCGCGTGCGCAATTGAGGGCTCAAAATTACTAATTAGGAAGCGACTCAAGTCAAAGTTACAGTGCATGAAGGTAAAAATACACGGGTTCCCCTGACGTTGTGTCCTAAATGCGGTATTTTGAAGTCGAGTCGGAGTAGAACGAAGTTGAGTAAAGTTAGTAGAGTTTGTCGAGATCCGGCTTCTTCGGCTCGGCTCACTAAAAGGAACCGGCTCTTTCGGGTCCTAAACGGCTCTTCGGGTTGTTTTTGCTTCTTTAATCCCAACATGACCAAATATTATGTAAAATTATGCACAAAATGACTTAAATGAAGGGGGGAATAGAACAAAAAAAGAAAAAAATACCAAACTGAAAAAATAGTGAAAAGCTGAGAAAAAAAGGAACAAAGGGAAGAGAAAAAAAAGAAGGAAAAATTTAGAAAAAAAGGCAGAAAAAAAGAAAAGAAAGAAATGTAGGAAAAAAGTAAATAGAGAACAAAAAGAAAAAAGTAACAGCTCGGAAAAAAACAATGAGATTGAAGAGGAATTTTTAAAAAAGTAGAAAAAAAACACGGAAAAAAGAAGAAAAAGTTTGTGTTGCATTCAAATCATTTCCAATGATATCAAGTGAATCTTGTTGCCAACATTGTACTTCCACTAAAAAATGTGATTAAGTACAGTTCTGTATCTTACAACTGACTCAATAAGCCCCCAAAAATGTTAATATCATGCGACAAAATATATCAGGAAGTAAAAAGAAATGGATATCTTGTGAAAGAATTGTAAGAACAAACGACGTTTGGAGGCCGTACAACCTTTGCAATAGTACATGAGTCAATTCATTCAAAAGAGAAAAATCATTTTGCATTGCCGGAAACTCAGCAAAAAGTAACTTGATGTCAAGTTTTGGACATGTTTGATAATTAGTTATCCTGCCACACTTGGGATTATGGTTGCTCACTGTTGTTTCAAGCGTTGCTCACCGACTTTGTGTGAACGCTCAGACCCGTAAGGAAAATTACAGGGAACATCGCCTGTGAGTCATTTTCTTTTGGCATGGCAATTTGCATACTCGGCAGCCAATCAGAAGCCTGCGTCGAATAACTTCGTGCTTACGGACTAACCGCTGCCAACATTTTTATTTAGCAAGCACACCGGTTTTGCTCGTCTTCTTCCAAGGTCCCAGTGAAGGGAGGAGACTTTTGTTAATCTCTTTATCCCATCTCTGTTTACCTGTCTCCCAATCATTTTTTTCATTGGTTCATTTGCGGGCCGGCAACACTTGGAGTCTAGAATTCATACTTAATGTTCCCACGCTTTTTGCTATATGCTACGGTTGGTCGGTTGGATCCCTTAACCACTTGGGTCGTAGGGGGACCATTTCCTGTGGTGTATCTTGGGCAAGTACAACCTGGTGGTGCCCATCCTTCTCCAGGCCAACAAATGTTCCCACCCAGTCTCAAACCGAGGACCTTTCGCGTATTAGGCGAATGTGCTAACCACCGCACTACGGAAACACTATATGGAGGCTAAATATAAACAAAACACTCTGCCACTAACAACGCCACTGCCTCCTAGTGTATTGGAGGTGCCATTGTACTTTATTCTGGACTTGCTACCTCATATCTTTCAGATTTAATTTCCCCTTAGGTTCCGGTCTGGAGCCTTCGCTCTGAAAATGCTGGTCTACTAGTGATCCCAGGAACCAAGAAGAGATCCGCAGGTTCGAGAGCGTTCTCCATTCGGGCTGCGGTGCTGTGGAATGCTCTTCCCTCTGAGATTCGATCCGCAACCTCAGTGGAAATGTTTAAATCTAAGCTTGAAACACACTTCTATTCTATAGCATATAAATAACCTATATTTTATGTTGACAATATCTGTGTATTATTTGCCCTCATGTAGGGTTTAGATCAGGGGATGGTGCAATAATAGTCTGTGGTTTGCAATAATCTGTGGTCTTCGCAGCCCTTTGAGACTCTTTGTGATTAAGGGCTATATAAATAAACATGACTTGACTTGACTAGAAAGTTTTAAAAAAAGTTCCCCTATACCAAACACGCCCGCACCCCTCTTGACGGAGCCTCGCCACTATGTGAGAACCACTGCCTTGCATCCCTCCAGCATGGCCGCCACTACTTGAGTTGCCCGGATGTTGTTGCCTACCTACCGAAGGGTTCAGTGCCTTCCCCAAGGACACAAAGTTATGAAACCACTCTTGAATAAAAAGGGATCTATGCTTCGATAAAATACCACCATTGTTCCATTTAGTGTATTTATTCGGAGAGAAACAATACAATGGTTTAGACTAGAGTTAAACATATTACGAGTGAGTGACGTTATTCTGCTTCCTATTGGACAGAAACCCGGAAGTGCTGTCCAACTAACAACAACAAGACGAAGGCGGTTAGATATAACTCCATTGTCTGTTTAATTTTGTGCTCCTTGCGGGTGTCATGGCGGCACCGGCCCAACTCAAAGCAGTCCAACATCACTTGAGGACGGCGCAGGAACACGATAAGCGAGACCCGGTGGTTTCTTACTACTGTGAGTGAACGGCCGTTAGCACTAGCTTAGCTTAAGCACAAACTTTTCCTTGTCAAATTCCTTCGCCAGCTCGCTAATGTCGTCCGTCCGTTGAGTTGAAACGCTTCATCAAAATGTAATTCTTGATATCGCTTAGTTTGTATGTTGGAGCATATTCCTGCTAGTTTTTGGTAAGGTCTACTACACCCTAAAGTGGTTGCTAAGCAATTGTAGAACAAACATTACTCGAGGTAGAATTCGAAGCCATACGTTTTCACGTGATACGACCAAACCCAGTCGAAATAGACCTTCTTATTTACACAGAACATAAATACAACATTGATCACTCATTAGCAAAAGGAAACAGTAAAATTATAGCTCCAAAAATAGGTGTACAATGAAATAATATCATGCTTTAACATGAACTCAAAGGGAGTAGGCTGAAGCTATAAAGTTCCTACTCCATTTTTCTTGCAGGTAAGACATCTTTCAAAATCTCATCTCATCTCATTAGCTACACCGCTTATCCTCATTAGGGTCGCGGGGGTGCTGCAGCCCATCCCAGCAATTATCGGGCAGTGGGCAGGGGACACCCTGAACTGGTTGCCAACCAATCGCAGGGCACACGGGGACAGACAACTCACTCGCTCATTTACACCTAGGGACAATTTGGACCGACCAATTCACCTGAAATGCATGTTTTTGGAATGTGGGAGGAAACCGGAGTGCCCGGAGGAAACCCACGCAAGCACGGGGAGAACATACAAACTCCGCACAGGAAGTCTGGAGCTACTTTACCCCACAAAAGGATCATTAGAAAATGAAGTTTTGCTCACGAGTATCACTTGTGACTCTTATAACATCCATCTATCTATTATCTGCACCGTTTATCCTCAGTAGGGTCGCAGGGGTGTTGGAGCCCATCCCAGCTATCTTCGGGCAGTGAGCAGGGGACACCCTGAACTGGTTGCCCGCCAGTCGCAGGGCACAGTGACAGACAACTCACTTGCTCATTAACCTAGGAACAATTTGGACCGGCCAATTAACCTGACATGCATGATTTTGGAATGTGGGAAGAAACCGGAGTGCTTGGAGGAAACCCACGCAAGCACGGGGAGAACATGCAAACACCCCACAGGAGGTTCGATCTCATGATCTCAGAACTGTGCCGCACACATGCTAACCACTGCTCCGCCGTGCTCTCCTATAACGTATAATATCAAAAGAAACTCTAACTATATTAATCTCCTTTAGTATTTTTATTTAAAATTCATGTAGTATAAATATTTTTAAATTGATATACTTTAGGGCAATTTTACAGGTCATCATCTAAATCAGTGGCTCAATGGCTTTTCAATGTTGGACCTTGAAGTTATAGAGTCCCCTGAAGTGATGGGTGTCTGCACTGTAGAGAATCAACGGTTGATTATATTTGGGAGTTTGTGCCTTCTTGCTTTGAATACTAATAATAGAGATTTAAGTTTCACTATATCTTCAAATGTTAACATGTTGAATTTTAAAAACATTTTGTATGTTCTTTATACCCACAGTTATGCACAATCCTAATAGCTGTCTTGTAATCAAATTAACAATTTTGTCTTTCTCTTATGTATATCCCCAAATCTCTTTACAATATCTAAAAAAGGGAGAGTTAATGAATTGTACACTATATGAAGGTTTTTTTGGGGTTTTTGTTTGCATCTACTCTCACGCTAATGCAAGAAACACTTGCAATGTAACTGAAGCTTCGCTAACTTTTATTCATTGTCTGTTAAGCACCTGACTGGAATTGTTGTGAATGTAGAAATAGCACTCTGAACTAACCTGACAGACGAGTGCGCCGTCACGTTGATGATGTGAGCAGTGAGTAATGTGCTCCAACTTGCTGGGACAGGTGAAATCATATTTCTGGATCATCAGATTTTATCAGTGTTTTCCGAGGAACTTTTTATTGGTCAGCCTATCACATCTAAATAATATTTGTCTTGAGCGATGGCAAAATGTCACTTTTGCGGAAATCACATGAAAAATGAACCGAACGACATATTTTTAATTACGACTAAATAGGTGGAGATATAAATGACTCAAATTATATAAAAGGTATCATTGAAATATCTAAATGATTGAAAATATCATACAATGAAGACCATTAATGCAGTGATAGTTCAATATTACGACGTAAGCATTCTATAACACCATATATGAAGTGGTTTTCAAACGTTTTGTTTATTATTATTATTGGACATGAACTCTCAGACAAATATTTTGGACTAAATAGAACCGAATTGTCTTTATTGTCACTAATTACAACATATTTTATATTGTTTACAACAAGATTAGACGAGGCACTCCAGGATAAATGTGAAAAAAAAGACTACAACAAAAAACTAGGAACATTCAGATACATAGGCAATATTTACATGGAAATGCTTGGCCCAAGTTGTAAGTGCATCAGAAAATAATGTAATGAAAAATAGTGCACTGACATTAGTAGCAACATTGTGCAGAGTTGGAAAAAATGAATGATATATGAAAATATTGCAGCAGGGAAGCACAGAGGAGCGTGTGCGGCACAGTTCTGAGGTCATGAGATCGAATCTTCCTGTGTGGAGTTTGAATGTTCTCCCCGTACTTGCGTGGGTTTCCCCTGGGTACTGCGGTTTCCTCCCACATTCCTAAAACTTCCATGTCAGGTTAATTGGCTGGTCCGAATTGTCCCTAGGTGTGAATGTGAGAGTTAGTTGTCTGTCTCTGTGTGCCTTGCGACTGGCCGGCAACCAGTTGAGGGTGTCCCCTGCCCGAAAATGGCTGGGATGGTGGTTGTTGATTTTTATTCCTCTTTTCATCTCAGAAACAAGGATATAATCAGGACAAAAATCCACAAATTCTCAAGACAATTTTAATGACAACAAATTTTAAAAAAAGGCTGACGGCAAAAAGTCACATAGGAGTCTTCAAGTTGGGAGTTTTTTGCAGTGTCGTAAGAAAAAGCAATTTACTCAGATTTTGCATTAATACTGCTTTTTAAAGTTATGATTAAAGTATTTGCTATCTCTTTGATCACTTTGACAGACCTTAATGCCCCATATTTGGGGTTGGTTTGAAGATAATTTCCTATTTTTGAGGGAGGTATTTCTTACAAATTCTAGATCGCAATGTTTCGAGTTTTATGACTACCAAAACAAACCAGTCTTTGGACAAAATAACCAAAGTATTTGATGGGGCCACTCCTGACCCCCTTGTTTTTTTGAAGTATTTTAGAGTGTAATAATAATAATTTTAACATTTTTATAGTTGAGCATATGTTGGAAAAATGTAAAAAAAATCTTACGTTTTTAACATGACAGATTATGTTAAAATGTATTTCACATACCTCCTGAAAGTGCCTTCACATACCTTTTCGGATAGACAATGAGATTAATTGGGTGATGAATAGCCTGAGCGTGGTGGTGTTAGCCCCTAATAGAATATATATTTTGAAAAACAAACGGTGGAGTAACACAAGTCGAAAAGCAAAATACCCATTCGGGCAAAAACTTAAACGTCAGCGGCTGAATGGTACTTTAGTGCCACGAAGCGACACTTTAAGTAGCCCACTGTGGCTCAATAAGCAGCAGCATGCTGAGAAATTTTATGGCAGTGTGTTCGTTTTGGCCTCACTGCTGCCGAGTCTTGATGAACGTTGAACTGAATGGTATTTTTGTTTCTCCTTCAGGCCGCCTGTACGCCATGCAGACGGGAATGAAGCTGGATAGCAAATCTCCGGAGTGCCGCAAGTTCCTTGTCAAGCTCATGGACCAGCTCGAGTCGGTCAGTTCAACCCTTTCAAAATAAGTCTTTTGATAAACATAAGTGTCAGTACAAAGTCACCAGTCACTGAAATATGTCATGCCAGTTATCATGGGAAAGCTTGAACTCTTGGGATTTTAAAATATACTCATCACAGAAACATCACGATCAGTCCAAAACAAGACGCCCGATAACTATAAAGCGTAACTTACCAAAGACGTCGTCTTGCAGCCATCAAATTCAATGAAAGTACACAACCATCCTTACATCCGCTAGAGTCTAGTGAATCCAACTTTGTAAAATATTTGCTCCAAAATACACAAGAACTCCAACCGTTAAAATGTATTCGCATAAAAGCATGACCGCTTTGTTCAATGTTTCTTCTTGTAATTCGCACGTTTCGTTCCTAGACTCCCCCTTTAAAAATAAACAGACTCGTCAGAGGACTTCGAGTATATCTGTTAGCCTCTGACCTTTCGATTGACACCACTCTCAGCTAATAGCAGGCTTTTTTTTGCGGTCCACACTCCGCATTAGCCTATATGGGCTTGTTTGTCAGACTGTAGTAACCAAATGGAAAGATGATTGACGCATTAGTTATTCAGTGAAAATCCCCAAATAATTTTATGCCATTTGCTGGGAGGCATTATTCAAATCAGAGACAAAAATATCGTGCGCAATGCATTCTGTAATTCATTTTTGCGCACCAAGTGTGCACAATCATTGATTTGACTTCTGGAAAGAGAATGTAATTGGCCAAAGTAAAATACAAATTTACAAAGGGTTTAGTGTTGTGAACTGCTCGTCTCCAAATTACCCTTTTGGAAACGCCTAAATCTACCCTTAGAAAAATGTGTAAAATACAATGTTTAGTTTTTCAGATTGAGATCAAATTTGACAAGGTATCAGGTGAGGCTTCAAACTATTCTGTCATGCTACACTCAATTGTAGCCATTCAATTGCAAAATAAATTCAGACAAGCATAAAAGCCTTCCATTTCTGTGTGTTCCAACTCAGATCACTCAATGTTAGTAGCACTTGCAGTGATTGTTTCAGTTTGGGACAAAACCTCAGAGTTTTACCTTTCAAAAGAACAAACATCCATATTCTCCAAATGGCTCAAGAACAGCATTCATTTTCTTTGGGTACGTCTTGGATTGGGATTTTAGGCAAATTTAACGGGAACGATAAGGGGTTACTATAGACGTCATCCATTACGAGGCGGGCGTTTTGCTACCTGCTTTGTGAAATTGCATCCTAGCTGGTGAGGACTAAAGTAATGACCAATCACAGTTTATTTCTTTTGTGAATCTAAGGTTATTGGTGATTGAACACATAATTTTTGAGCAAACATTATGTCTTGTACTCGGAGCATGTGGTAAAATGGCCTCGTGGATGGGAAAAAAAAACCCTGAACTTTGCCACTTGTTTCAAAAACACATTATTAGGGCTTCAACGGTTACTTTATGTTGTCAACAAAATTCGATAATAGAAATAGTTGACAATGAATGTTGTCAGACATGGTTTTCAACAGTGTGAGGCATTACTACATGAATTAAATCTATGCCCAGAGTCGCTGATGCGTCTCTGTCTCGAATGGTAACATAAACATATGGTAATGGCAACGTCAACGCCAGGTACGCATGACCAACACTTCTTTCTTTAAAGTTTGGGTGCATTTCAGCCTGGATACGGTCAATAAAAATACTTCGTGCTAAGTTTGCAAAGTAGACCTTGCGTATCACGGCAGTACTTTGGTGATGCACCAACATTTATAGAGAACAGTCAGGCAGTTAGACGAAAAGGAGTCCGACTCGCCTCGGTAGGATTCAAGTAACCTACGAGCCAATACGGTTTTGATTACAATTTATATGCAAATATTTTGATATAAAAGAGAGCTTGTTGTTATGCCAGACTGTGCCTGAAAAACGTTTTGCAAAATAAACTCATGCATTTGTTGAATCAGTTTCATTTCAGACTGTTGAGAATCGTTAAAGTCTTTTGTCATAGAATTTTCAGCCAACCACTGAATGTACTTCCCAATATCCAGATAATATTTGTTTTATTAACTTTTCTACCATTGTTAATGAGCTTGTTCTTGGTTTACAGGAATAAGACATTTATACTTGATTTCAAATTATTTATTTCCCCGTCCCTAAAAAATGGTCAGAGGTTTATTTATAGATTTATGTTTCTACCGCATTATGACAAAATTTTTTTTGTGTGTGTGCTAATCCGCATTATGTTCAATAGAATATGTATTTTTCATTGTAACAATTTTTATTATGTTTGTTTTCTTTTTCAATATGATTAAGTCGACTTTGTGTTTAATTGAAGAAAAATAATTGTAGATTTTTTTTCAAGTCGGTGACTTGTCTACCATTAAAATAGTCATTTTATTGCAGCTCTACACAATACTAATCAATCTGTGATGCCCAGTCTCTGCAGGATTTTTTTCTATGCATTTTCCAAAATTATTATACCACAAAGGTACACATTTTAAGTTTTCCATAATAAACATCAGCAAGGACACTTGGAGGCTTTACTGCGATGGAAACGATGGAGCTGACGTGAGATAGCAGCAGGGAGCTTTTGAAGCGGATCTCATCTCACGACGACCACGGCTAATAAAGTGCGAAGATTTAATGGCCTCGTTAATACAGGAAGTGGGCAGAGCCCAGCAGGGGTCAGACTAACTAACCCGGTGTTTGTAACATGTATTTTGTGGTCTTGGTGTGATGTCATCTTAGTCCTTAAAAGTACCCTCCCTTAAAATGAAAAATACTTGGCGAAAAATAAAAATATTGTTTCTATTTCTGTCCTTATGTCAAGTAGTTTAGAGAACCCCCAAAACTTGAAACCGGAAGAATCGAACCGTTCATGTTTAATACACCAAAGAGTTTGTGTTTTCTCCATTCTCATCAGTAAAACATGTGTGATTACGAGATAAAATCAAAGACTTTTTTATATGTCGCTGCGTAACTGGTGGTCCAGTGATAAGGATTCAGTGTTCTCACTACTGTCACCCGGTTTCAATTCATGGCACATCCAATGGTTTCGCGTTTGCGGAAACCGATATATTTCGACTAATTAATCATTGCACAAACACGGTAATACACTACCATAAAACCTTGTGTATCACGCGCACCCAAACTTTAAGGGTTCTATTTTTTCGGGTTATAAAAATTCACATTATACGAGAATAAAAAGGTACATTCTGTAACAAAAGACCACACTTTGGATGGCACTAATCAAATGATTCTCGACTTTCTGAGATCAAGCAAGGCACTTGAGTTAAATACACACAAATATACACATGGCGCCTGAGGACATACTTGAAAGCAGCGGATGTGTAGGTCCTGCTGGGAAATGTTTCCCGACTGTGTGACAGTAATGAACATCAGCTGTTTGTGTGTGAGTGTGTCTTCAAGTTGTGTTGTCATACGTGAATGCTAAATGTGTTGACATGTGAAAATCGGAAGTGTGAAAGCACAGTTAATTAGCACTCTACGTGTTGAGAGAAAATAAGATGTAGTGTGTTTGAGGACGTGCCCCTTATTAATTTTATGTCACGTGTCGTTGGAAGAGAAAGCGGGTTGGTGTCCAAAGGTGCGAAACATCACGCAACAAGTGCTGGGGTGGTTCACAAACACGTGATCTCGATGCCTTAGAGTAATAAGATTTCGATCCTTAAAGGAGCTGTAGGGAATTTTGAACTTTGTTACTCTCTTCTGCCATTTCCTGACCTGTGTCATCATTTCAGCCTCAGTCAGCTTATTCATGATGCGTGAGCAAGTAACGTAAAATCCGGACTATAGAGCGCACCTGATAATAAGCCGCATGCACCACATTTTGCGGACATTATTGGTTTTGTCCTTACACAAGCCGCACCTGTACATAAGCCGCATGCGCCAACATTTAAACATGTTACACAGTTACAAGTTTATCCCAAACCTGATTTTAGGTGCCGCGATTGTAACTGCAAATATAGTACACAATCCATCCACCACAATCGGCAACATGAACGGAAAATGATACCGGTAGTTAGAATTTAATGTAAACCTTTAAAGTCCAGGTCCCGTTGAAAGTAATCAAACGAAAAAAATGTATATTTCCAAAGTTAAGGGTGGGAAAAATATATATCCACTATTGTCCGCTGTGTCCACAAACACGTCTCACCTTTACCCCACTTCCCGTCCCCCCTCTTTGTTCCGCCCCTTCTATTTTATTCGCTCGTAGAAAACATATCACAATAAGTCTCTAAAATAAATGCATTACAAAAATATACAGTTGCAAATGCATATTATACATGGTTACACATATTTACAAAAAAAGTACACCGAGAGAGTTTTCAAAGCTTTAATAATAATAATACAACTTTCATCCCAAACCGTGCCTGTGAAAGGTACCACCACGCTAGTCCGAACACGCTCGCAACGCTCAAAGCGTAGCTGTTAAAAAAGGCCGTACCGCTTTTGCGAAATTCACGGTAAACCGTCCTCGTCTTTCTCCTCATAACTGTCACCATCAAGGGCGTCTTCCTCATAATCAGAACGAACCTCTGTCCTCTGTCATACGGACGATTCGAACATAGACTAAGAGGATGCAGTCTACCTCGGCGCACATTTCCACCAGTCTAAATTTTACCTTTTGTACTCGAGTGCCGCTGGTGGCCGTTAGAAAAATTACATAAATTGGCCGCTTCACTGAATAAGCCGCAGGGCTGAACATTTGGGAAAAAAGTAGAGGCTTATAGTCCGGAATTTACGGTACGTGCATTTCTTCGACTCATTCAAATCAACTTTTTTTTAATCTTTTTTACGGTTTGGTGTTTGGACTAAAAGCAAGCCTTTTCCTAATTTCACAATTTTCTTGCTACACTGACAAGGTAAGATAAAATAAAAACCTGCGGGGACGAGCATGACGTCACTCTCCTGCACTCAACCCTAACCGCAAACAGAACCTGCGTTCCACCTTGAACTGCTTTGGGAAAAGTAACATAAAAGCAGATAGGCGCAGGGAAAAATAAAGCATAAGGGCTCTTTAAACTTAGTTGGGTATTAACAAATAATTAGCTTTGAAAATATTTAACGTTTAACTTTTTAAGGACACCTTAAACCAGTGGTTCTCGATTATTTTCTGTCACGCCCCCCTTCAGAAGAAGAAATCCTCTCGCTGCTAGTCATTGACCTACATGATCTAACTTTCTGTCTTTTGTAGAAAACAACCCAATCGTTTTGTCTGTTCTAAATAAAATCTGTGTGGTTTTTGGGGGGGTGTTGGTGCACATTGAAAATAAACCTATTTGTGGGTTCATTGAAATCAAGAGATCCAATTTTTGCCGCTTTTCTTTGGTACAAAACTAGCCAAAATTGCAGATTTTAAACAGACTCTATTTTTTTTAGGGTTGTTTTAAGTATTTGAGCTAGTTTTTTGGGTGG
The DNA here is from genome assembly GCF_059441175.1 of Urocampus carinirostris. NCBI lineage: Eukaryota > Metazoa > Chordata > Actinopteri > Syngnathiformes > Syngnathidae > Urocampus > Urocampus carinirostris. Next base: position 8,881,122 of record NC_142368.1, read on the forward strand.
TTGTCTTGCACATATCAGTTTTTTTAGTCTTTTAGAAAACAACACTACTCAATTTTAGATACATTTTTGAAATGGGTCCGTTTCACAATTATTTCAAACTATATACATTTTATTCTGGCGGTTTTTGTTTTGATTTTACTAAGCACCACAAACTTGGGAGTTTAACAAATCAACTATCATTGTCGCTATTTTTGCAAAATAAAATGTTACGGTTGTGTCAAATATAGTGTTTTTTCGGTCCACTCTTTTTCCAAATCTTGATAATATGTTACCCAACTGTTTTAAGAGTGCGTAAAGGTAGTTTAATATTTGTTGTTTTTAGAAATGTTACTTTTAGACAATGTTAAGAGTTAATTTCAATTATAAAACGGCATTTTAGGACCAAGTATCTTTTTAAGTGTTTCCTGCAGACCTCTGAAAAATGGATGGATGGGAAGCATACAGCCGCCCAGGTTGTAGTTTGGACGCCGCAGGTCTAGCAGCATATTGAAACAGTCATGGCCTCTTTGGACTGTAGTGGCATTAAAAGAGCCGAGAATTCAAATGCTGAATCTTCTAACGTGAAAAAAACCTTTGCGTTGTTGTCATCTTGCCGTTTGAACTTTGTGGCGCTGTTCCTTGGAATTCATTAAATATTAAGAAGCTGAAACCTGAGCTACACACTTTCCTTTATGCCCTTTTTTCGACACACACACAAGCACATGCACATGCACAGGTGAGAGAACAGTGGTTACATTCAGGTCTGTTGTGGTCCACCTATTTCTGACCAGCACAAAGTTTTCTTAAGAGGAAACTTGAGGCGTGTGGACATGTTACATGTTGAACAGACTTTCGGTTGCTAGCGACAAACAGGAAATCAGTATTAAAATGTATTTTTCCACATGTCTGATTCATGTTTACTAACCTTGCAAAGACATTTTGTGACAGATGAAAAAGGAGCTCAGCGACAACGACTCCATCACTCAGGAGGTGGTGGGGAACGCCCACATCGAGAACTACGCGCTTAAAATGTTCCTCTACGCCGACAACGAGGACCGAGCGGGACGATTCCACAAGTGAGTTTTGATATTTAGAGATCGGCCTTCTTCGAGGTGCCAACACCTGTAGCCATGTCGCATTCCTCACATTCATCCAAGCCTCTTGAATTAAGTTTTTCTTAGTCAACTTTATGTACACTATTCGTTACTTTATAAGATTCACGAAAATATTTTGGTAGTCTGTTGCTATTTAAATGGAATCAGACAAACAATGGTTGGGGGTTTAGTGACATCTTCAACAGTGTCTCCCATAGAAAGTTGTGAGACCCGGATGCGAGGACAGTCTATGGGTGTCTGTGGACATGCTATCCCTGTTAAAAATTTCGTACATTTTAAATACAAATGCATCGATCTGGTGCATTTTTGAGCATAGTCAAGAAGCTAAATCTATGGTGAATGTCTGCCCTTTTAAACTATTGAATCATAAATACACTAGTTCTGAAAGGCAAGCAAACAAATCACACCCACAAAGCATGGTAAACGAGACATGAGTTTCATGCAAAGATTAAAATCTGGTCGTCATCTAAACTAAAAATAACGACTGTAATTCTAATGCCGATACTGTACTATTTTAAGGTATCGTATCAGCGAGTAAACAGACCAAATCATCGATATGAGTTTTAAATATAATGGAATGCTATAGTCAGTGATTTGGGAAATTACAGTACTAAATATCAGCAGCGCAGCTTTTGTGATTGGTGCTGTGACGGGATGCCTGTTGTTCTTCGATGGTCTACAGGAGGTTATTGTAACACCCATCTTATGAGCTCCCTTGATTGTCCACCGAAGCGTTTTCCTGCTTTCCATTTTTCTGGTCTGTTCTAAAGGCGCAAGTTTTCTGTGTGGAAAGCTTTGCGCTAAACCTTTTTTTCCTGGTCGCCATTAGTTGAAAAATACTCAACTCTGGGGAATATGCAACGCTCGTCAATGTCACATTTTCGCTAGCCGTCTAATCACAGTACAGGAGGGTCGGTACATAGAAGTGCGCACCTAAGCCGAGGGGAGGGGCTGACTAAGATTCCTTCTGACCGACTGAGATACTGTACATATCACAAATACACACCATTTTTTTGCAATCATTTATTTCATGAGAGATCTAAAAGGTTTTGATGAACTTCACATTTATATATATTTAAAAATACATTATTTAGTAATACAAGTCTGAGACTCTGGCGAAACCAATTGAACCCCAGCAGGCCGCCAGAATCTTTATTTGTATGGGAAACACTGATCAAATGTTCTTCTACGCAGGAACATGATTAAATCGTTCTACACAGCCAGCCTGCTGCTGGACGTCCTTTCCGTCTTTGGAGAGCTCTCAGACGAGGTAAGTCAAGTCATTTTCTTTGGTATAGCCCTTAATCAAGAGTCTTAAGGGGCTGCACAGACCACCATTACAACCTTCCCCAATCTAAAACTTGAGGGCAAAGGTTGATCATACTCGTCTGTACAAGAGTACTTTTTTATAATGAAAACACACTGTTTGTTTTCATTGGCAGTTGTAGAAGATGTGAGTCACTTTTGCTTTTCCCTGGTGGCGTCGTGCAGAAAAAGCCGCGCGTTGTTCCAGCGATTATTCCCTTAACGGCGAAATTAGGCGGAGTTAAACAAACACAACCAAAGTTCACCACGCACCTCCACACTCGCCAGCCGCTATTGTTCCTCAGCTCAACCTTGAAAAATTATCGACCAACGCTTATCTTTTCGTGAAAACACAACAAAATAGGCGGAGTTTCCACACGCACGCAAACCTGACCTCCTTACCCTGACATTGTGCTCAAAACAGGACGCAGATAGCATTTATCCAAAAATTACATTGAGCGGACATTCAGCCTTGACAAAAATGTACATATAGAGAATTGCTACATTTTTTTATGCTGAAATACGAAAGAAAGATTATTCAAGTAGTTATTATATAAAATAGTCTGATCCTGACATAAACTTGGTGCTTTAAATGATAAAACGTTCCAAATATCAAAAACCTAGCAAAGACCTAGATATCAAATTAGTGGTGTGTATAGTTTCAGTATTGGGCCGAAACCTGGCCACATTTTGAGGTATTGGGACTTGCAACGGTTTTCAACTGAAGTACCAGACGCTGCACTTCCGGATCAAGAATTTAGGGCTGACATTCGCCCATCAAAGACATTTTAGAATGTGTTTTCGACCAATGATCTCTTTTTTAAAATTTTCATTAGTATTTGTTTATTCCAGATCAGGGGGCTCCAATGTGGTGCACGCGGGCACCAGGTACCCCCCTAAAATCACCAGAGTGGCTTGTGAACAGGTTCTGGAAATAGCTCACCAGTAATGGGCCATTGTGATTTCCTAAGAAATTTATAACTGGCTTGATGTTTTAGTGGTTGGCAAAGGCTCTCTTAACTCTACTACTAAAAAAAAAATCACTGGTTGTAACATATAAAGTAGTAGTAATAAAATGAAGTTGTTATTTTAGAAATGCATATCAAACTGGCAGACCTTCACACTAATAAGGGCACAACAAAGAAAAGCTGTTTAAAAAATGTTGGTAACCCTTGTTCTAGATTTCTATACTTATTAAAAAGTATCTGTCCCATGAAAATGAGCTAATTGTAATGTTGTTATTGACCTAGAATATTCAGCACAGGAAGTACGCCCGCTGGAAGGCCACATACATCCACAACTGCCTGAAGAACGGAGAAACGCCCGAGGCCGGACCCATCGGCATGGACTTGGACCAGGAAGCAGGTGTGAGATGCTGATATCGCTCAAGCACGCTTGTGCTCACGCTCGCATATGCTTTTGCTCAGTCTGTTGTTATCTTGCATGAAGGAGAAAGGACCGAGCGTCTTGACTCCAGCAAAGAATTTTGCCAATTAACTGAGGCGACACGTGTGCTTTTTCATCTTCTGATTGATGAGTCCATCTTACCGTGGTACTAAGGCTAATAGCCATGTCACATGAACAAAAATAAAAATAGCTCAGTGTGTTTCCTGGAGCATTATGGAAAGTAATTGAATAATGACCAGAATGTGAAAATGTTTTTATTAAATCACTGGCAAAAAAAATGTAATATTTTCACAACCTGGCCCAAGGACATGTCTGTACTTTTTCTAAAATAATAATGATTATAACAATTATAACATTTATTAACAACATTAATAATAATAATGAGCGTAAATCTAATGTAACATTTAGATGTCCTCGTAACATGACACCAAAATCACATTTTTTTTCCCATAGCGCTTATCCTACCAGGTCGCGGGGGTGCATGTTTTTGGACTGTGTGAGGAAAACAGAGCAACTGAGGGCACAGGGAGGACATACAAACCACACACAAGCCGTCAGTAGCTGGAATTAACACCGGACCTTTGAAATCTGAGGCGGAGATGCTAATGGCAACACACTCTGGTCGCTATCGTAACATTGTCGGTCCACGTGCCAAAACAATACAAACTCGCCAAATGAACCAACCAGCAAAAGGCTTGTTGGTGTTGTGTGGCTTCTGTGTGGTCTTCTTGATTTAGGGATCCATGCATCTTCCAACTTCAAGGCGGCTGTAAGTTGTTTACAATCATTTTAGCGGGACGTAGATGACCATTCTCCACGCTGATTGGCTATGAGCGCAAAAATTTGGTTTAATTCCTCCTTCACTGTATCTTCAGAGGGCAGGAATAATTATTTCAAACGTGACAGTTGCACCGCTCGACAGATATATACCAATTTGTTCAAAATTAAACTAAACTGCCAACTGCGCTCTCCAGACAAAATCTAATTATTCAGCACATTGTATTACACTGTGTGACATTAGAGGATTTGATAAAATCTTTGAAATAATACATTTGCCATAGCCTGTTTCCCACATCAATATAAACATACCACTTAAAATTCGTCTCCCTCTTGCAGTTAGTTAATGGTGTTAAAGCTCATTTTGACCTAAAAATGGTATTACAAAAAGGTGCAAGCAAAGTTACTCCGTAAAAATGCCACAAAATACTGCAAACGAGGCTACCAACGTATTTCAGTGCAGACTGCACTTGGCAAAGGAGAAAGAGTGTGCGCACCCTATACTGTAAATATCTGCCCATTCCTACCGCTCACCCAGTCAGATTGCTCAGGGTGCTTTGCTAGAGCTTCTTGGTAAAACGTTTGTTTTGGGTTAAACTTTGTTCTGTGGCTTTACATCATAAGGTGTCTCAACAATGAACATCAATTGTTAAATGAGCTTCCAGTTTGATATGAGTTTCCAAAGTAACAACTCATAATGATATTACTAGGTTTATGTACTACCAGGTTAATTAATGGAAGTAGTTAAGTAAGTCAACCAATACATTTTTTTTTAGTAGAATATCAAAATGACTGGTAAGCTATTTCCAGAGCAGGACTGCAGGCACCTCAGCTGTCCTTAGAAGGCATTCTGATGCCCATGCGGGAGACACCTGATATAGATGGTGGATACGTTTCTTCATTTTAAGTAATATTTTATTAGCAAAATCCTACACCATCAGTTAGGTAAGAAAATCAAATTCTCCTAGGTTACAAAAGCAGATTGGTCCTAAAGGTTGCGGTAATTAAACAGCAACATGATTAGCCGATAGCGACAATGATGTAAACAGTGCATAATAGTCAAAACAACAAACATTGAGATCAAATAGTCAAAATAATGAACTGGCATCCTATGCGATCTCCTTTGCCAGGTGTCTAATATTAAAGAGGGAATAAACTTATCAGTGATAAATTTAGCAATTTCTGCCAATGGAGTAAATGCAGTGTATTGTGGAGAAGTTGAAATTCCAAGTGGCTGCCAATTAATTTAAAAATCCGTTACGGATTTATTCCATTACCTGTGTCACTCTTTTAATGCAATAAATACCACTGGAAGCTTAATATGTGACCTCATTGTAAGGAATCTGAAAAAAAGGGCTACGTTCCACCAAGACGACTGAGGCTATTTGGAGCGTGCCAAAATCATTTCTAGCGTTCTGATGAGACTGAAAGAAACCATTTCCAACCATGGGGGTGGAATTACTTTTGTTGCAATTTGGTAAAATCGTGGAGGCATTTTGCGAGTCTAACCGATGTACCGTGCTCTGTTGTCCAAGCTCTAACCAAAGCGCATTTCCTCAATGTTGTCCCACGGAGATCAAATCAAATAATGAGAAAAAGGCGAGGGCTGCACTCCATTTCAAGTCGTTTCGCCTCTGCTGGAGCCTCCATTTTTACCCCGAAACTAAATCTGGAAGCTTTTGCTTCAAGACCTCACACGGCCGTACGGCAAACAAATATCTCACATAAAGACCATCTGTACACATGTACACACTCACACGATGATTGGACGGAAACCAAAGTCTTCGTCCTCATGTCTCCCGTCTGCAGGCTTTGTCTTTCATCACACTTCACGCTCTGGAGTTGTACGTGTGAGTACGTACCTTTATCTTCAGATACACTCAATTCCTGTTAGTTTCAGGATGTGTACGTGTTGCCTTTAACAAGTTTCTTGGGGGAAAGAAATCCCCCAACTTGTCATGCTAGGTGATTCATTTAACATCGATTTGATTTTATTTCAAAACAATTAATGATACTTATTAAATAATTATTGATCCAAACCTACTGCACATGCAAGTTTCCTAAACTGGAATCACCCAAAATGTAAAACTCAATCTTATCTGTCATTCGAGGCATTCAATTTTGATAAACCAACTATAAATATTTATATCAAGAATGTTTTATTACAAATGGCATCCTTTGCGGAAAAAAACTTTGACTAGATCAGTTGTAACACATGGTTAAAACTCATACCTTGTGCAAAAAAATAAAGCAAACTCTGCATTTTGTAGTTTGTGCCTAACCACAATTATGTACAGTCGGCCCCTGGGATACAACATTAATCCATTTTGAGGTTGCGATCTCGTAATTCAATTTGCTAGTGGCTGGGGATGGAAACCTATGGTAATGCTGTAGGTAGGTAATGCATTCCAGGATCGCTCAGGATCCTAGATAAAAACATGAATACTAGGAAGAAAATCTAAAGTAAGTTCAACGTATATAATCATATGCATGCATGTTAGATGTAACATTATAAAAAAATAACTATACATGTTTAGAAAAATGAAATTGCATCCACTTTTAGTCCGATGTGACTTGGGCTGGTCGAGTGGAGTAGCAGGTGGATGCAGAGGGGGGTAGGATTAACAATAAAACTGAATTTTAAACCTACAGCTGCGGGATTATTCTCTTTCCTTGCTTTAATCACCTCCTTGGTTTTAGTAAAAATAGTCCCTCTTGTGGCCATGGAACTAAGTGACGGTTTTTGTGCGTTCTCTGTATTTATTTCCATGATTATTATGTTTTTATTCTCTTGGCGGCATCACTACGAGCCTTGGAACCCATTGCAAACAAATACAGTTAAAAAAACTCAGTATTGTATCACCGACCCACAAAATGTATGAAGCATGTGAAGAGAATAGCATTGTGGCAGGGAGTTGAGCCAATATTAACATTTTCAGTTGGCATATTTGCAGTCAGTTCTGGTGGCCACATTGACTTGTGTACCCGCCCTGCTGACAGAATACAGCAGCCTGTCACAGTCACGCCCACCTAACACACTTAAAACAACAAGCCCCGGTGATTGCATTTGCTGTGTGTTGTCTGCTGCAGAACACAATGCACGATACGTTGATATCAATGACAATAAAGATGATTTATTTCAAAATCCGCAAACAGTGCACCGGGGGTAACCTGAAGCGCAAGGTAGCAAGGGGTCTCCGTTCTGTTGTGTAGGAAATGTCGAAAAAAAACATCTTATGCCACACAGTTATGTAAAAATATTGTAATGTGGTACGTTTTAACTTTGCTTTTGAATGTTTATCCTGTTCAATAACCTACATGTGTGGCACTCTTTGCCCAAAGGCCATTAATGTTACGAAACACATTAATGGCAAGAAAACAACAACATTCATCTTTTGGTTCATGCAAACTCTTTTCTTCTGATTTGTGGTACTTTCTTTTCCTAGATGGCAGCGAAGGTTTCTCCAGCCTCGCGTTCTCGCAGGGCGGTTCTTTCAAGGAAGCGGGCGGGGCTTCTTCTTTTGACCAGAGCGCAGGAGGTACGTCGGCGCCTAGCATCGGCTTCACCGGGGGCGTTGAATCGGGACCAACCGGACCGCCCTCCAACTTCAACAATGTGCACGTCCCCCCTGGAGCTCACGCCCCCGCTAACACGCCCGCAGGTAGCCACGCCTATCTCCAATGATGGCAGGCCGGCGTTATCATCCCCACATCGAATACTCAATCGTATTATATTACCCGACAGACGCCGTTAAACCGGTTCCCATGCCCAGGAGCACGCACGCCGTCGACTCCGAACTATCTGACAGCCAGCACAAAGGTCAGCACAAAAATGCCAACACAAAAATATTTAATTTTGGGGGGAGGGATTTTTTTATAAGTTTATTGTCCATTTTTCATTATCCATTATCAGTCATATCATGATACACTTCAAAGCCAACAGGCTGAGACACTTGCTCCTAGCCAAGAGGCTAAGCCAAGGTCCTAGCCAAAAGACCAAGAAGCATTGCTTTTGATGCTTAGCACAAGATGGCATCAAAGCACTCGAAACAGGAAACAAGGCATCGACAAAATAACAATCCCATGTTATCTTTAGTCATCCACTCATTTGATGCCATAACATATAAATATGTTTTCAGAAGCATTGTCCCTGAGTGCCAAAACGTAAAAAAATACGTTTTTCTTGTTTCATTATTAAAAAAAAACATTATAAAGTGGTTTGTGCTGCTCATCGGGAAGTATCAAGCCTTTGGGAATGGTTTCAGTATACAAAAGCACCATTAGAAACAAGGGGGTGGCTTTGATCAGATTTTTGTCTACACATCAAGGAAGCCCGGTTTCATAGTGTGGCTTCCTGAATCTGGCGAATGAGTGTGTGTAAACGAACCCATATGGCAAGTAGGCGTAGTGAGGCAGTGTGGTGAGAGCCGCGAGGTATTAACAAATAGTAATAGGGAGTAAACAAGTCCCATCGTCATCTTCTGGTCAGAGAGGGATGATGTTTCGTGCACGTCCGCATCGTTTCTGCACTGTTTCTGCATCAGTTCAGTGTTTTTGCAATAAATTATTAATCATTAATGTGAGGTTCACGGATCATTTAACCACCTGGATTTTCCTGGCATCATTTCCTGTGGTGTGTTTGAGGCAAGTACAGCCTGGTGGCACCCACCCCACTCCAGGCCATTTTTATTTTTGGGTTTGATCCCCCACGTGAAACGGATAATAATGGTTTCCATGGATATGATTTGCAGGAGAAGCTTCCTGATTTGACTCAGATACAGCACCTTCATCATCTGGTCGCTGTTGTTTTAGGTGTAAAGCATCTTCCTATTCTGGAGAGATGAAGTCACCGGGGTCGTTTGTTTTCCAAAATTTTGATTATGTCTATTTTGTTCACATTCACCTTGTACAAAAAGCATGGCGTCACTTGAGGCTTTCGTATTTCGTTGATAAACTCACAAGCAAAGATATTATGTCCTTTATTTTTGTGACTATATTTATATTTATTTTGATTGATTGAAACTTGCATTTAAGTTATAGTTTTTATTTTAATTTTTTAAAGATTTTTGGGAAAAAATTGACCTTCATAAATTTTTGGGGGAAAAAGATTAACTTGAAAAACAACAACATTGTTCCAAACTAAAATTTGAAAAAGACAATTTCATCTCTCAAAATAGGTTTTGGGTACACAACGTGAATTTTTTTATAGTTTTATTGTTTAAAAAGTTGTACTTGTTCGGCTCTTACTTTATTTAGCATTTATTTTATATATGATAAACCGCCGAAAGGCAATGGCTGGTCCTTGCCAAAGGCAAAATATGGGATGGACATTTTTAGCTGATATAAGCATTTACTGACCACATTATGAAGAGATATCTAGGACAGTCGTTTTCAGGCGCTCCAGTGGGTATGTGGTATTTCCAGGTACATTTAAAATAGTATTTATATTCTACCGATTTAAAATTAATTGCAAAATGATGTTGCATTTTTTAGGAAAGTACTCAATGTAAGGTCAATGTTTTCCTAGAAGGCTATTTATTTCTCAATTTAAGTTATCAATTTCTCTTAAAAGAGTACTAGGAATGGAGGATGTTTGGATTTATGGTATTGGTTTTTGGTACTCGACCATAATCTGTTTGGAATCAGCGTTCAAACACCGAATTGTTGTAGTACAAAACATTTCTTTCCATACTAAGTAATGTTTTTTTTATTATTTAATTGATAAATGGTAAATGGTCTGCATTTATATTGCGCTTTTCAAATGAATGATGACCTCCCAAAGCGCTTTACAATGTGCATCACACTTACCCATTTACACACACAAACACACCCACACACCAATAGGGAGTCAGCCAAACGAGTGTATGGCAATCATTACTACCTGCTCATTGGAGGCATTAGGGATTCAGTGTCTTGCCCAAGGACACTTCGACATAAAACATGGAGGAGCCGGGAATCGAACCTGCGAGCTCTTGATCCCAAGACGAACACTTGATGAATTCCTTTTTAGTGTAAATATCTTCTGAAGTATTAGCTGTAGCTATAGCCATGATTCCAGTTTGTTTTGGGTGGGCACATTGACCTGTGCGCCCGCCCACCCTGGCTGTTTGACTGACAACATACACCGGCCTATAACAGTCGTACACACAGACAGTCCCACCCAACACACAAATATCTCGCAACCTGCCCCTGTGATAGCATCTGCTGCGCGCTGTCTGCCCAGAACACGTTGATATAAATATAATAATAATTATAAATGACAACGATGACAATTTGAAGCAAATTTCTAGCCAATTTAGGGTTTCTTAGTGCAGTGCTCTCATTTGCCCGCATCCCTGCGTCCGAGACGCATCATTTTTGCTGGGGACGCATAGTCTCAAATCAACGTTTGTCCCCGGGACGCAACTTTTTTGACACAAAATTGTCATTATTACCCGATAACATTTTTTTGAACAAAGATTTACCGCACTCTAAACTTTTCGTCAGGCAGATCCGGCAGATGTTGTTTTGGTCTCGCGGTTCAAGTTTTCGTCTGCACGCCGATCTCGAGTTGTGTGGTCTTTTTAGAGAACCGGCTTTTTCGGCTCAACTCATTCAAGAGAGCCGGCTCTCAAACGGCTCACTTGCTTTGATGCATTATATTACGAATGATTATGTTGTATAAAGAAGTTAAGAAAAAAAGGCAGTATAAAAGGAGAAAATGAAAAAAAGACAGGTTTGTGGTTATCCCTTTAATCGGTATGAATTAATAATTTGATGATTAAAACTGAATGAATATATAGATTTATATTATATATTTGTCACTGATTTACAATTTCAACTTCGATAACACTAAATTTTGGGGACCCATAGATCTCTGTTGGGACCCATAGATTTTTGAGCATGCGAGTCCCCGGGACTCATCACCTTTCAGAGGTAAAACGAACACTGTTAGTGCGCCTTATAGTCCAGGAAATCCGGTAAACTTACCCACCGTGCTACGTGGGACTGGCACCAGTCATGTGTGAGTCCAATACAATCAGGCTAGCACCTGATTTTCCCGAGCCTTCACCTGCCCCCTCTTCCCCTCAGGTGACGTGCATCTCTCGGCCGAAGATTTCACCAAGGCGCAGAAGTTCTGCAAGTATGCCGGCAGTGCCCTCCAGTACGAGGACGTCCCCACGGCCATCCACAACCTCCAGAAGGCCCTCAAACTGCTCACCACTGGAAAAGAATGACTCTTTTGTCTCGGACCGGCCGCCCGGCCCCGTCTATCTACGGCATCTCATCCACTCCGCACACGCACGCACACACAAACACGCACACATTGGAGAACCGGCCGGCCGCCAGCAGCTTCGATGGAGACGATCGCGTAACAATGGCCGCCTGTGTGCGCCCGCTGTAAGTCCTTACCCCATTTTGAAACGCCGCGCCGAGGAGGCAACCGAAACCAAGCGCCACCACACGGAGCTTCCTTGCCCGCAGGGGGCGCCTCGCTCATCTCCTCAATCGAGCTAACCGCGACGCGGTTGCCCCTTGTTTACACTCATCACACAACCGCTACTTAACTGCTTGCCACCGTGACCTGTTTGGTTTCTTTTATGGGGATGATCCAAATAAATCCACTTCTATTACTTTGCATTTGTGTGAATCTGCATCTGCACTTTCGTACTGAGGAAAAACGCAGCGATTTGTATGTGGAGTGAGCAAAGTTCATACGGTCTCTCGTGTGTCAAACTCCGTTTGGCTCCGCGGCCAGATTCAGACTTTTTGTTTTGAGGCGGGCCGGATCAGTAAAAGAATGTCAACTCCAAATTTTTAGCTTTGTTTTTCAGTATTATGATTTGGAGCCTACCTTACATCATAATCGTGGATGACAGAGGATCTTAATGCATAACACATTTATCAAAAAAGATTTTCATGTTTGAAGGGTTCGTACAAGTGCTTGAAATCCTTTTAAAATGATATAATCTTAATATCGTTTTTTTCAAGGATTGGAAAGTGCTTGAATTTTGGGTTAAGTGCTTCTAAATGCTTGAAATTGTCATGTTTCTCAAAAGTCTGCTTAAAAATGACGCGGACGCCGCTCTGTGGTGGTTTCGCTTTGCCATTGCATTTCTTCTCCCTGATTAACGGCAGCTGGCATTAGTTTGTACGGCATTGTCCTATAAAGCCTCATTGCCCCCAGGTGCGTGCTACACCTAAACAGGGCACCTTATACTTTGTATTAGTGCAAGGATTACGTATCAGTTATTGAGATTTACTATGGAAGGGGTTCCCACTGGTTAAGTGTAATGGGAACTTCCTGCAACTGAAAACACAAGCTACTTATTACTATTTACCCAACACCTACATGGGGAGAGATATTTATCAAAACACGTATTGTTCAGATCCAAAAATATGTTAGAGATTTACTCAAGATCTAAAAATCATGTCTTGATAGATACACACTCAAGGTTGAAAATCGCAGTTCTATTTGTGGCTGTGTGAAATACACGAGTCACATTGTATTTCTTTTTTTAATGGTACTAGAAAAATTGAAAGACCTAAAAAGTGCTTGAATGTGGCCATGAAAAGGTGTATGGATGTTTGGAACTGAATGAGTTAACTAGTTTATTTTAATAGTTGAGTGAATGCAGTTTCACACCTGAACCAACTCACTGAGCTATACAAACTCAAGCGATAACTGTTTATATCATTACGTTCAAAGGCACATATGAGAAATCACTAGAAGCTTCTTGATGGGTTGGAAGTAGAAATAAGATTCGAGGCCCAAAATTCGGGCCCTCCCTAAAATGTTCATTAATTTTTGGTTCAGGTGTGTCGTCAACCGAAAGCACCCTTCCAGCTTCCTCCCGAGTCCTCACAAATAAATTTATAAATTTGGATTTGCTTCGGACTCGTTTTTTTAAATCATGTGTATTCGTCGGGCTCGGGCTGGTTCGGCCTTTTACACCCAGATTGGGTCTGGATGGATTTTTTTAAGGCTTGATCTTACCTCTAGTAGGAAGGATTATCAGTACATGAGAACCTAAACTCAGCCTCCTGGTACGCATCACCAGTGTTTTAAGTCTGCGCCATATTTATAGATGGACACATTACGTCAGGGGTGTCAAACAGGCGGCCCGTTGGGCTGGATCAGGCCTGCTAAGGGGATTGAATCCGGCACGTGAGACGTTTAGAGAAGTGCAAGAGAAAAATGAGCTGCAGGTTGAAATATATCCACTTGATGTTGCTAAAGCCAGGTGCCTCTCACAAACGCTGTACTTGTATTTCTCTCGCTCTCTCCCTCCCTTTTTCTCTCTCTTCTTTCCCTCTTTCTCTCTTCCTCCCTTTCTCTCTCTCTCTCTCTCTCTCTCGCTGTGTCTTTTTACCTAATCTTGTTTTCTTTTGTCCTTTTCTCTCTAACACTCTTGCCTTCTACCTCTTTCTCCCCTTCTCTCTTTCTCTCCCGGTCTTTTCTCTCCTCTCTTTCTCTCTTTCTATTTCTCTTTGGATTTCGTTGTTTCTCTCTCTCTTTCTTTCCCCCTCTCACTATTTCTCTTTATCTCTTGTTTCTCATTCTTTCTCTCTCTCTTTCTCTTTATCTCTCTTTCTCCCATTCTGTTTCTTTGTCTGACCCTTTCTACTTTTATCCCCCTATCTTTCTCTTATTTTTTTCTCTCTTTTTCTCCTTTCTAATCTACTAGACCGGCCCCCGAGAGAATATTTGTTCTATCGTGTGGCCCTCGAGTTAAAATGACACCACTGCATTACATTGTGAAAAGTCGATGTCTATTTCTTTGTACAAATGAATTCAATCTACGGCCCTATAGTAGCCGGAGAGAACTTTTATTTTGTATTTATTTTTAAAAAAAATCATAACTTTTGATAGATATGATTTTTAGATTGGCTTCCTTCTTCCTCAGAAGTCTTTGGCGGGCCCATTCCTGCCTGAAAAGAAGCCTACCAGGACCTAAGGTCCGATGAGTAACTCTCCGGTCACTAGTTGTCTGCTAGTTGAGACCAGCGAATCAAACACACCCAGCAGCCAGAGGCGCCTTAGTATCCCTCCCCCTCGCTCGGCCCCCTCCCCACTTTTTCCCCCTCATCCCTGCAGCTCGACTTTGTGCATGTGTGTGTGTATGTGTGTGTGTGCGCAACTTTAGGATTTGGACTGCAGTGCTCCGCAGAAAGTTTTGGAGGAGAAGGAGAAAAGAAGAAAAGCAAGTTGAAGAAGAAAATGTCTGGTTTCCGAGGTGAAACGTCCCACGGCAGGAAGCGACACTAAACATGTGAGTTGCTCTACGTTCAGTTGGACTTGGAAAGAAAGTTTTGGGCTTGAAGATGTTGGGGTTTTTTTTTAACTCGAGGGCGACTTCCATCTGTTGGCCGACGTTCATCTTTGTTTTGGGGTGAATGACTTGAAACGATTCAAGCGACTCGCATAACCCAATTTCTATGATCGTGTGAGGATGAATTTTAAATGAGGACAATCAGCTTAATTGACTGTGTTGGTTTTATGTGGATTAATTGGTTTTATGTTGATATTTTTAGAGACTATCAAAAATCCGGTCACAAAGTATTTTCTTTTCACTCCAAAAGTTGAAAATTAAAATTAAAAAAAAAGCGTGCCTGAATTATTAGTTTAAATCATATCATATCATTAGCTGCACCGCTTATCCTCATTAGGGTCGCGGGGGTGCTGGAGCCCATCCCAGCAATAATCGGGCAATGGGCAGGGGACACCCTGAACTGGTTGCCAGCCAATCGCAGGGCACACAGGGACAGACAACTCGCTCGCTCATTCACACCTAGGGACAATTTGGACCAGTTGTCTCAAATTGTGGCTCAGGGGCCAATTGCGGCCTAACGGATGAGTTTCTGGCCCTCGATAGTTAAGGGGATGGTATAATTTGACCACTGGATGTCGCTAGATCGTGCTGTGCAACCGAAAACGAGTGCTACAAAGCACAAGGAAGGTTTAAAAACTACAAAGACTTAAAAGTGATTGAAGGGCACTTGATTACTTTTAAAAAGAAGAGAAATTACAATATAAGAAGAGGAAGGGAGTAAGAAAATGGAAAGAAAAGAGAAATTGGAATACAGAAAGAAAAGGGAAAAATAAGAAGGAAAAATAAAAGGGGAAAAAGAAAAAGCAGTTATTTTTCATTTTTCTCCTTTTCCCCTTTTCTTTTTCCCTTTTTCTTTCTTTCCCCTCTTTTTTCTCTTTATTCCCGCTTTCATTTTATCTGCTTATTTTTTGCTTTATTTCCCCCCCATTTTTCTATTTTCCTTAACAATTCTTTTAAATTCTGGGTAAAAAATGACAAGAATAGTGGTTTATTTTCGATCACTTTGCATTTCCTTAGTTTGTATTCTTCCTTGAGCTTTGTAGGACTCCATTTTGTTTGCACCACTCAATACAGCGACATCTAGTGGGCAAACAAACACTGTTCCTTTTTGAACAGCGGGATGTTTTTATCAGAGCTTTTAATGTGGCAAACCCAATTTGGCCCAACCTCACCCGAACCCTAGCTTCAGCAGCCCCCAACTCAATTGACCCCTGGTATAAATTGAACAAAAGATAACATTTTATGTCTTTTTTTTTCTACAAACGCCACACAAAATAGGGGTGCGGCCTTATCGCAATTTCATTCCCAAATTATTTTTGGGGGATTTCACACAATCTGGATGTTTTGGGGTAGAACAAACAACTGAGTGCCAGCTGTCAATCACAAAGGGGGCGGGGTTTGGGGTCGTAGGCGGAGACTTGACAAAGAAGGCTTTTGTTCAAATGTTGCAACCGCTTGACATCATTCGATTCCTGAATATTCAACGAATGCAGGCGCCTTGATATTTTTCTAACCGGCTTCATGAATTTCCAGAAAATGCACAATCTAACGTGCAGGTCGGCGTTTCGCCGTGTGGGCGGAGCCAGGAGGCTCGTGGTCATCCTGATGTGGGCGGGGCTTCATTTGCACGGTAAGATGCACACAGGGACAAACTGGACAGTTCGCCTATTATGGTAAAACACATAAATTATTCGCCGATCCATTATAGCAGGGGTGTCAAACTCATTTTAGCCTGGGAGGGCCACATAGTAGAAAAAATATTCTCATGGGGCCGGACTAGAAGATGAAAGAGAAAGTAAGAGTCTGTTACTTTTTGGCAAGGGCCTCAAACTCTATTTACTCTTCTCAAATATCTTTTTTTTTTTTACACAAAATACGATTGAAACATAAAAGGTTAAGAATGAATGTAAAAATCAATAAATGAACCCCTTTTTTGCTTTGGTTGCTCTCCTATTAAGACAGGGGCCTCGAACTATCATCCTACAGGCCACTAGTCCGAGACCCCTGTTTTGTGATCTGGCACTTGAAAAATTCTGTGCTAGAAAAAAATCTGGAGCTAATAGTAAAACTAAGAAAACAAATTATATACATTTGAACTGAAAATAATGGGGGGGACTCCATACGAAATGGCTCAAATAGTTTAATATTTCCCATCTTTTCTCAAATGTGTTTTTATATTTTATATTTGCTTCTTTTTTTTTTTACAAATATTTTTTCTTTTTGTATTAGTGGTTAATGATGTTGATTTCTTTTTGCTGTGCCTCAATTAAAAAGCCACAAATATAATATAATGCACCATTTTTTTTAAAAGTATCGTGTAATAAACCATGACTCTTAAATGATTATTTGGCTTTCATGTTTGGCATACTTATACACAAACAAAAGTATTTAAAATGAATCCATGTACGACTAGCAAAATGACCCCGCATTGCCGGGCTAATAGAAGATTGGATTTGGCTGCTTGGAGTGGTCTGTGGTACTCAATTTGGCCACCAGAACCTAGGAAGACAGACCACATGAAAGCAGATTTTTATCGATTTTGTTGGTATTTATTGGGCGTGCCTCGACATGAATCTATCTATCTACCCTGGTCATATCCCTCGAGGCGGGTGACCAACAGCAAGACAAACACATACAAAAACAAAGAAAATGTAAAAAGGGAAAAAGTAGCACAAAACAGACACAAACATTTTTGGACCATGGCCAACCCAAATGCCCAAAAACCCAACAAGTTAAGCACCTAGGCCCCAGAGTTGGTCATGCTTTCTTCCCTCCAGATGAAACGGGACACCAGAAAGCGGTTATTCATAACTAACTAACTAAGAAAGCGGCCGTGTCACTCAGGTCAGTGTGACACAACACACTCTTCTGTTTAACAGCAGGGCCCGACCGCTTTCACTGGTTTACCCCTGCCGCATCATACAGGTGCCCTGCCCATCCGTCGTCGACAAAACATCCCACTATCCTTTTCCAACACCTCTCCACTCATTCCTATCACCAACAAGAGCTCTAGCTTCCACTAGATTTTGTCCCCTAAACCCAGAAACACTCCCATAAGCCTAAAGTACAACTTTGTTAATTTTCAATAAAATCTGCTCAGCTGTTGTGGAGCCTGTAAATCACATGCAAACACACGTTGTGATTTATAAAGTAGATTAGATAGATAGGTTTTAGATATGTCGATGGATTAATTTGAGGTAGATAGATAGGATCAATTTAGATTGGATTATTGATAGATGGATAGAACTCATTTAGATTAGATACATTTTTCCTCAATAGATTTAGATTACATTATTTTTCGATCATTAATAACAACAAAAACGGCGAATTGGGGCCTTCTAGTTTTTGCTATGTTTTTGTTTCATAAACCTAATAATTCATTTATTTAAGTCACGTCACTTCCAATTTGGGTTCTCCAATGTTATTTCCCATTCAGTGCGATAATCATCTCATTTTATTAGTTTTCTCAAGGGCCGTTGCCTAATTTTCCCTCAACACATTAACGTCACCGCGCGTTTCCACGAACCTGAATGACGCTCTCGAAAACAAGCAACGGCGTTTTTCAGAAAGGTATCGAACAAAACAAATCGACCGGTGTTAAGTTCCTCCGAAAGGATAAACTTCGACACTAACCTACTTTTTGCGCGCGTGTGTGCGTTTTAAGTGTGCGTACGTGTGCGTTTAATATATTTTCCATACCCTCGCAGAAGCCTCTGGCCAAGTACACTCGTAAAGTTCCCAGAAGAACCCCCCCAACACACACACACACAGTGCTTTTTGTGTGGTGTGGTGGAAAGAACATTGGCCACATTCACCGACACACACAATCTCACCCTCAAAGAGGGGAGTGTTTAGCCCCGCCCACTGGATCGGAGTTTTCATTTTTAGGACCACGCCTCTGTCAACACGATGATTTCATCCTGATCGCCGCGTAAACATAAACAAAAAACGCTCAAAATCATAGTTCAAGGCCCCCGCTTTAATATCAGGGTTCGTACGGTTGCTTGAAATACTTCAATATGCTTGAATTGTCATGTCGTGTTTTTCAAGGTGAGGAAAATGCCAGAATTTTCGGTCAAGTGCTTCAAGATGCTGGAAATGATGTCCATTGCTGTGTTTACTGGCAGTTTGACTCAATAGACCACGCTTTTGAATAAAGAATAAAAAAATAAAAAAAACTGCGTAAAAATGACGCTGGCGGTGGCTCCAGTCCTCATTATCCAGTTGTCATGTGAAGCGCATCCAAGACTGGTTTATCAGACTAGTCATGGGAATTCCGTTTCTTAGATTTCCTTTTCCTTTTTTATTCTTGGTCATATCAATAATGATAAAACATGCACCAAATTAGTAAGTAATTAGTAATTGTATATGTTTTGCAGAAGATCCCCGTTAAACACATGAAATATGAATTTAAAAAATCACAGATTTACATAAATCTGTAAAGTACAAAACAATTTTCGATTTTTACACACTGAACAGATTTAAAATCGAACAACACAAAATCTGTGAAAAATGCAAAAGAATAAAATATATATTAAAAATATCAGCTCTTTAGTGCTATGAATATTCACATAAAAATTACTCATTACAATTCTACTTTAACAAATTTAGACACAGATTTTCAGAAAAGCATGCAAAACCTATGAATTAAAATACATTTTTAAAAAAAGCTGTCATGAACCGGAACAGGAGGAGAACCCAAATGCGTGACGTTTCTCACACAAGCCTTTTATTTTACGGGAAATGCCGCAGTCATGCACGTCAGGCAGCAGTCTGGCGTGGAATGACAGGAAGCCAGAGGCCGACGAGATTGATACCAATTGCCCGAGCAGATATCGGACAGATGGGGTCGAAATCGGACAGGACGGGACAGACAGAATTGATATCAAAACAGGATATCGAAATTTAAAGGACAAACTAGATGGGAACGAAACTGGAAACCGATATTAAACAGGACAAAATAAACGGGAACAATACCGGACAGGAAAAACCAACAGGGAACAGGACCGAGTCAAAGCCCACGTCTTGTGGGGCAGAGGTTCGTTGACGGACTGACAAAGGGAGAGTAAGTGCACTGAGCTTAAATAGAAGGGAAGCCAATCTGTCAACAAGCCGCAGCAGGCGCCACATGGGCGGGGCCAATTGGTCGCCATGGCAACCCTGACAAAGGCATAAGATGAGCAATCTATTAAGATTCAAAGATTGAATGCACTATGCTTCGGAGCAGTCAATATCATTAAAATGAGTCCAAATTTGTCTCATTTTTCAAATGTTTATACATACAGTACTTTCTTTCTTCATCTTCATCATATTTAACTCCATTATTATCCAAAACCTATAGAGCATTTTCCGTGTTTGGGGGTATGTCGAAGCAAAATGGCAGAATTCATGTCAGTTTACAGCAGCTCATTGATCATAAATCATATATAGGAACAACACAAAAGAGCAGAAAGTGTGTGCCAGCAGCAAGATAGAAACTTTGTTTTAGTCATTAAAACCAACCAAAAAAGGTTCTTATAATCAGCGCTAAACAACACGAGGAAGAATACAAACTCCAAACATTCAAACTGACCAAACCACATCATTTTTATTATTTTTATTTTTTATTTTGATAAAAAATTCGACAGAACCGCTGTCCTCCAGCTTTCGGTTACTTGCCCAAAGTCATGCGAACCCAGATGTTGAGTTGAGCACACGGAGGAGAGACAAAGCTCTCTCCCACTTCACAAATCATCTAGCTCCTAATTAGAAGTACGATAGGGCCTAAAAAAATCCAGCTCGACCCTACCTGGGCCCCAAGTATTAAAGCCCGTATAGCCGAAGCCCGACCAATTAGCTTGATTCGAGGGACCGAGCCCAAAGCAAACCTGAATTTTCACATTTTATTAGTGAGGACTCAGGAGGAGGACGTGGGATGATTTTGGCTAAATACCCAAATTTTGGGTTATGCTGGGTTCGGGCTTAAGATAACTACATTATGTGTATTTTTACCCAATGCAATTTCTGGTCATCCTGGGAGGGGGATTACCACTTCTGTGGCCCCTTCTCAACGTTTCTTATTTTCCTCATGTTCAGGTATTGAGTTTTTCCTTGCCCGCATGTCTGTTTCAGATCAGGGGATGGTGTTATTTGTGGATGGTGCAGTCCTTTCAGACATTTTGTGATTAAGGACTATACGAATAAATGCGACCTGACTTGACTTGAATGGAAGCGATGAAACCTTCATAGTTCTAAGTTTGGAAGTGAACACTTAGCCGAGACACTCCATATCCATTTTGTCAATGGGCTTGAAACCACTCAGAGATTTCCTCCTCCATTGCTGTGTACCATCCAAAACGTTTTCTTCTATTCTAGACATGGTGTATTACCACATTGGGTTGTTGTTCCTGTAAAAGCCACGCCCCCTCCCCACGCGCTGCCTACTATTTTTGGCAAACTTGTGCCTTTAAGCTAAATAAGCGATCATGAACTTTTTTATAACTGATTGATTTTCGTAATCATTCTTAACTGTTTTTTTTATTTCATATTTTCTTTCGTGAAGAATTGTTTTAAAAGATATTTAAAGTTTTTATTAGTGCTTTTTTTGGGCAAAAACCCCATTTGACGCAGCGAGACCCTAGTTCCAGCGGCTCCAAAGAACAAGTTTAAGACCCCTGATATATGACATTTGTCTGTGAAAACACAGCACTGTCAATGTAAGCGTCCCCAACGCACACACTTCCACATTTTGGTGCATATGGACGTATGATGTCACTTTGACCCTCTCAAAAACACACATTCCTTCTTGCAGCTGTTTGCTGACGTTTGTGATTTCTTCACGACGAGAAAGTCGGACAAAAGAGACACTCGTTAAAAGTGTTAACACATTTGTTTTTTTCAATTGGGCACAGATCGTGGAGTGTTGCTCCCCGCGATTATGCGAATAGGTTGCACAACACTTTCAAAATGGCGAATCCCATTAACACCTCACGTGAGGCCAGCTCCGAAACAGACAGCGATTGTAGTGAACAGCGATTGGGTAGGTGATTGTGACTTTCTGTATGTGTTTTTTGCAGCGTGTGTCGCGGTTGGTATTCATTTGTCCGGCTAGCTCTGAGGGCGTTGGGGCTGCCGAGGGATTCCCTGTATTGTTTGCTCCTGGTTGGCGCTCATTGGCTGCCCACCGTGTGTTGTACCCCATTTTGTCCCTGGTTTATTCCCAGCCGGTTTCATGTTTATCGCTGTAGCCGTTGTTGCTTTTCGTCGTCGCTTCCTGGTTAGCCTGCTGGTGTGCTGTTTTTTTTGATTGGCTAGCCTAGCAGTAGCGCTGGTTTTGCCTTGTCCCTTGGTTTATTCCCAGCCGGCTTCATGTTTATTGCCATAGCCATTGGCGCTTCTCGTTATTGGTTCCTGGTTAGCCTCTGCTATGTATATTCGATCAGCTAGCCTAGCGTTAGCGCCGGTTTTGCCGTGTCCCTTGATCTATTTTTAATGTTTATCGTAGCAGCCATTGCCGCTTTTTGTTTTTGGTTCTTGGTTAGCCTTTTTGATTCGCTAGCCTAGTGTTGGCGCCGGTTTTGCCATGTCCCTTGGTTTATTCCCAGCCGACTTCATGTTTATTGCCATAGCCGATTTTCGTTGTTTGATCGTGGTTAGCCCGGCTGCACGCTCTTTGTTTTTTGATTAGCTAGCCTAGCGTTAGGACTGCTTTTGCCATGTCCCTTGGTTTATTCCCAGCCAGCTTCATGTTTATTGCCACAGCTGTTGTCGCTTTTTGTTGTTGGCTCCTGGTTCGCCTGGCTGCTCACTGCGTGTTTTTAATCAATTGGACTGGCGTTGGTGCTGGTTTTGCTGTGTGCCTTGGTTTATTCCTGGCTCGCTTTGCGTTAATCCTCTCAGCCAATTGCCACTTTTTGTGGTTGAATCCCGGTTAGCCTGGCTCCTCACATGCCCCCGTGATAGCATTTGCGATGTGCTGTCTGCTCAGAACACAATGCACAATACATTGATGTCAATGACAAAACAGACATTTCAATTCAAAATCCTTGAAACAGTGAACAAGCGATAACCAAAACACTAAGTAGCAAGGTGTTTCTATATCTCGAAAAATAATTGGAAAAAACAGATGAACTATATAAACGCTCCCCTACTAACGACCATTCGGCTTCCGAAAATGGTAGATACGAACATCTTTTTCGGGATGTGGAAAAATATCTGGACATTGCTGTAAGTTACATTTTGTATCGTATGCACCTTTCCGCCACTATCGGGGTGTGGCGCTGTGAGAGTTCACCCAGCATCCACCCCGAAGAAGAAATCCGCTTCCTTTTCCTAGTTCGTGTGTAAACATTCTTTACCGTATCTCCAGCGCGCTAAGAACTTTGACATTGTTTAATATCTCGTGCATCCATTCAATATGGTTGGTGTAGTGTAAAGAAGAGGCGTGCTGTTTCTTTTGAAATGAAAGTGGAATAAGAAAATTAATGCGGTTGAGAAAATGGTTGGATCGCTCTTTTTCGGCCACTTTTTACCACTAAGGAGGAAGTCTCCTAACTCATCTTCCAAAAGTAAGCTAAACTTAACTTGATTTATCTTTATAGAGCATATTATTTTATAACATTTTTATTTTTTTAGTACAAAAAAATACTGGTTACTTATACAAGCCTTAAACATACAAAATATAGCACTGAAACAACTTCAACTTACAAATGATCTCATTCGTAAGTAGGGCAGCGTCTGTCTATAAATTTTATGCAAAAACCGTACACTATTTCCTCCCATTTTGCATGTCGATTAATTCGGGGATACCTTTAAGGCGGGGTTTTGACTCAATTAGATTTACAGTGTATCAAAATAGAAACACATCAATTTCTCCGGGGCCCACAAGCCAATCAGGGCCCGTACCCAATTAGCGAAAATCCAGAATGCTTCACTGCCTCAGAAAATCATCGCTCGCGAGAAAGTAATCAAGAACGTTTGCAAACACGTCATTAAAATGGGGGATCAATCCTGAGATGGGCTTAACCCCCCCAACCCCTAACCCCAATATAAAAAAAACATCTATTTACACACACGCTCCAGCACATTAGCATTTAGACGAATACGGCAGTGCTTATTATTGGTTTTTTTTGGAGTGTTATGTTCATTAGCTTATATAGTGCCTCATAGTGGTTCAAAAAAAAAAACTTCATTTGTTAAAAAAACATGTTGTTTTGAACAATAAGAAATACATAGAAGAAATATCATACGAGCATGCAGGGGTACCCAACCTGGTGCCCCCTATAGGACAGCTGAGGTGCCAGCGGAACTAATCTGAAAATAGTCATAGTAACAACCAGAGTTGGGTGTGTTTCTGTTTAAAACAGTCATTACTTATACAGTGGAACCTCGGTTCTCGACCATAATCCGTTCCAGAACCCTGTTCGAAAACCGATTTGTTCCATCACCGAAATCATTTTTCCCATTAAAAGTAATGTAAATCGTTTTAAACCGTTCCAACACCCTGAATGTTTACCTTGAATGTTTAACGTAAACATAAAGCTAACCCAGGCTAATCGTACGTTCGCGTTAGCGTAATCTTCCGTACGAAAGATTACGTTAACATGAACGTGTAAAAATAAAAAAATCAGGTCGTTTACAAGTCATTTAGCACCCGGGTCTCCACAACAAGTGGTGAGCGGTTCATTGGAAAGGGGGCTCCGTTCCAACACCCTGAATGTTGGGCTCCGTTCCAACACCCTGAATGTTTAGCTTGAATGTTTAACGTAAACCTAAAGCTAACCCAGGCTAATCGTACGTTTGCGTTATCGTAATATTCCGTACGAAAGATTACGCTAACATGAACGTGTAAAAATAAAAAAAATCAGGTCGTTTATACGTCATTTAGCACCCGGGTCTCCACAACAAGTGGTGAGCGGTTCATTGGAAAGGGGGCTCCGTTCCAACACCCTGAATGTTGGGCTCCGTTCCAACACCCTCAATGTTTAACGTAAACTTAAAGCTAACCCAGGCTAATCGTACGTTTGCGTTATCGTAATCTTCCGTACGAAAGATTACGTTAACATGAATGTGTAAAAATTTAAAAAACGGATAAAGAAAAGAATTATGAATAGGATTTCTTACCTTTGTGGTGGTCAGCAGAAGGCACAGGTGGACGGTGGGGAGGAAAATTATTGTTTGGAAGGATCTTCTTTTCTCTTAAAATACCGATCTAATGACACTTCTGCCTTCTTTTTACCACTTTTCTAAAGTGACTCATAACAAGCATAATTAGGGGCTAAAACACTTCGTACACCTATATTAAAAGCGAAAGCAAAACGAAGCACGTCCACACGTGATAACAGTTGGTCACGACGCTCAGCATCGCACCCTATCGTACGCACTCACGCATTGCCGGCGTTCGAACTCCGATTATTTGACCGAACAGCGAAGCAAGAATTTCTGGAAATTTTTGGTCGGACTCCAATTTGTTCGAACTGAGAGGCGTCCGAAAACTGAGTTTCCACTGTAGTTATACCAGCTCGGTGACTTTGGGGGTAGGGCGCCCGCCCCGAGACTGGGAGGTTGCTGGTTCGAGCCTCGGCCTGGTCATACCTAAGACTTACAACATTGGTACCCATTGACTCCCTGCTTATTGGGCATTGGGGCTTGGAATTGGGGGGGGGGGGTCACCCAATGACTCCCATCAAGATGTTGCAACACATCAGTTGGGTTGAGCAAGGGGGCTGGGAATCCTCTCCTCTGCATCAATCTCCCAGAAAGAGTCAAAAATATGTATGTGTTCTTGACTCTTTCCACCTCCCACTAGGGCACAGGTGTCAAACAGGGGCCCGCGGGCCAAATCAGGCACGCTAAGGGATTGAATCCGGCCCGCGAGACAACACTCAGAGAAACGCAAGAGAAAAACAAGCTGCAGGTTGAACTCCCGGGCCGCGCGACGGAGCGAGTTCGGCTGACACGGCGTCACACAGGGCACGAACGCGAGAAAAGGCGGCGGGCGTGATCGGGCTACCCCCGTAACTGGGGGGGAGCCCGCTCGTCCGACGACCCCAATAGCGCGGCGCGACGACAGGCAGCCGTCCGCGCGCGGCGGGCGAAAGGCGGCGGACCTGCGCGGGACCCCCGTAACTGTGTCAGTGTCGTGCGTATCGCGCCCGAAAGTACCCGCGCCGCGGGTTAGGGGCTCACTCGCAGGAGCGACCGAACGGCACCCGCGGTGCGGCGCAAGTAAAAACCCTGTCGTGAATTTGTCTCCAATCGTCCCGGGCGGACGTAAAATCGCCCAGCTGTACGACTCTTAGCGGTGGATCACTTGGCTCGTGCGTCGATGAAGAACGCAACTAGCTGCGAGAACTAATGTGATTTGCAGCTGCGATTGGCTGGCAACCAGTTCAGGGTGTCCCCTGCCCACTGCCCGGAGATGGCTGGGATGGGCTCCAGCCCCCCCACGACCCTAATAAGGATAAGCGGTGCAGATAATGAGATGAGATGAGTTTTTTTTTTTTTCTTCTTTTTGAAGGGTCGCAGATTTGCACTTTTTGCGGATGGTTTTGTTCCCCATTAACCGGGTCAAAAAAATAATAATAGGCGCCCGCTTTGAGACTGGGAGGTCGGTGGTTCGCGCCCCGGCCAAGTCATTCCTAAGACTTAAAAAGTGGTCGGCGGCGCCCTCTGTTGGCTGCGGCTGCATCGGCTCGCTACAACGGGTCAGGTGCAATCGACATTTCGTTCTGTGTACATTGTTACACAGAATGACAATACAAGGAAATTATTATTATTATTATTATTATTATTATATATATATATATATATATATATATATATATATATATATATATATATATATATATATATATATATATATATATATATATATATATATATTTTTTTTTTTTTTTTTTGAAGGTGCGCCGCTGCTTCGCGGATTTTCACTTATTGCGGGTGGTTTTGGTCCCCACTAACCGCGATAACCGAGGTCCCACTGTAGATATAGTTACTCACGACTTTTTCCAATAAGTAACTGCGTTAGTAACTGACTCTAGTGAAAGTAACTACCTACCAGGGAAAGTAACTATTTCATTTACTTTAAAAAGTTAAAGAATTTGAAATTTTCTCAATAGTACTTGAGTCAGTTGAAGAAAGACTGATAGTTGTGTTATAGAACCTTGTCATATTTGTTGGACCTCACCAGCAACAGATTTATCCTCCACTTGAAGTGCAACAAAAATAAACAGTAAACAATATAATACAATAACCATCAACATGAACACAAACATACGTCAACATACACAAAAACATAAAAGCACAAAAATGTCACGGTTGCCATGGCGCCCAATTGGCCCTGCCCATGTGGCACCCGCTGCGGCTCATTGACAGATTTGCTTTCTGTCTATTTAAGCTCAGTGGTCTCATTTTCCCTTTGTCAGTCCATCAACGAACTTCTGCCCCGCAAGACGTAGGTTGCGACTCGGTCTTGTTCCCGTTGGTATTTCCTGTCCGGTATTGTTCCCGTTTATTTCGTCCTGTTTAATTTCGGTTTCCAGTTTTGTTTCTGTCTATTTTTGTCCTGTTTATTATTTTCTCCAGTTTTCGTTCCCCTCTAGTTTGTTCTGTTTATTTTTGATATCCTGTTTCATTATCTATGCTGTCTGTCCCGTCCTGTCCAGATATCCGATATCAACTCAGGCAATTGGTATCAATCTCGTCGACCTCTGGCTTCCTATCATTTCACGCCAGACTGCTGTCTAACGTGCAAGACTCCCCATTTCCCATAAAATAAAAGGCTTGTGTGAGCAACGTCACGCGTTTGGGTCCTGATCGTGTTCTGGTTCCTGACACAAATATGTACATAGATACACACAGAACGCACCGCTCTTAAATGACAGAAATAATAATTAGTTAGATTACCTCGTTACCGAAATAATAACTCTGTTACATAAGTGTGTTATGTATAATGCCGTTATTCCCAACGCTGGTAACAACATAGTAATAACAAACTATGTTGTAATTATGCAAATGTATTAAAGTGGGTGCCCTTTGCGCTAATCAGTAACAAAAATTAGCTCTCAGCTTGAAGGTTGTTGATCCCTGACCGAGAGGGAGCTGACGTGATTGTCTGCACGTACAAAAACGATTTTCCTCTCCCACAATTGAAGAAGTTAAATGTCAATGCATGTTTTTTGTGCGCTTTGGTACTTTCCTAGTACTGTTTAGTCTTTTAGTATATTGCACGTTTTCTTCATGTACTGTGTAATTTTCTACTCTTATGTAGCCTGCAGTGTCTCCAGTGTTCTGGTTTGCTCATTTATGACCTAGTCTTCCAAATCCGGTTTTCTAAACCTCTTTTTTTTTTCTATGGGAAAAAAAAATCAGGGCGGACACCCGTAGGGAATGTTTTGAAATGAAATACTTCACTCCAGTTTAATTTGTTAATATTATCACGGTTATAATGTACCGTAAATTCCGGACTATAAGCCGGGACTTTTTTCCTAAACGTTCCACCCTGCGGCTTATTCAGTAATGCGGCCAATTTATGTAATTTTTCAAGGCACATGACGCAGCTTACAAGCCAAACGCAATCGAACAGTCCGATAAAGAAGGAAACAGAGCTACTGCTCGTCAATTTTACCTTGCGAGCGTGTTGCTAGCGTGTTTTTCATTAAGGTAGCGTGGGACGACGTCTATATGACAAAGTCTCTTTCCCATACTAAAGGAGGACAACTTTGATGACGACAGTTATAGGGAGAAAGATGAGGACGGTTTACCGTAATTTCTACATGTACGGTATGTTTTTCTTAACAGAACCGTTAACTGTATTGCGAGCGTGTTGTTAGTAGCGTTTTGCTACCCTTCACAGGCACGGTTTGGGATGAAAGTTCATCTCTCATCTCTCATTAGCCGTACCGCCTATCCTCATTAGGGTCGCGGGGGGGCTGGAGCCCATCCCAGCCATCTCCGGGCAGTGGGCAGGGGACACCCTGAACTGGTTGCCAGCCAATCGCAGGGCACACAGGGACAGACAACTCATTCGCTCATTCACACCTAGGGACAATTTGGACCGGCCAATTCACCTGAAATGCATGTTTTCGGAATGTGGGAGGAAACCGGAGTGCCCGGAGGAAACCCACGCAAGCACGGGGGAGAACATGCAAACTCCGCACAGGAAGTCTGGAGCTGGATTTGAACCCACGACAGGTTCCCATGACATGAACTGTGCCGCACAAGCGCTAACCACTGCGCCGGGGATGAAAGTTATGATATTATTATTAAAGCTTTGAAAACTCTCTCGGTGTACCGTCTTTCTTTGTTAATATGTGTAACCATGTATAATATGTATTTGCAACTGTATATTTTTGTAATGTATTTATTTGTATTTATTTTGGACACTTATTCTGATGAGCCTTGCACTGACCAATTAAAAAGAAGGGGCGTAACAGACGCGGGGGATAGTGTATATATTTTTTTCCCACCCTTACCTTTGGAAATATACACTTTTTTTCTTTGGATTACTTTTAACGGGATAACCTGGATTCTGCAGGTCTGCATCAAACGTTAAGTACCGGTATCATTTTCCGTTCATTCTGCCGGCTGTGGTTGTTGAACTGAGTACTTTATGCTCAGTTAAAATCGCGGGACTCAAAGTAGGGTTTGGATTAATTTTGTGATTGTGTTACAAGTTTTAGCATAGGCGCACGCGGCTTATACACAGGTGCGGCTTGTGTAAGTACAAAAGCGGTTACCCTCTTAAAATGTGGTGGATGCGGCTTATAATCAGGTGCGCTCTATAGTCCGGAATTTACGGTACTTTTTTGGCCAATTTGGGGGTTATGGCGTTGCCTTATAGTCAGGGATATACAGTACTTGTTTGGTTGGTTGGTTCCCTTACCACTAGGGTCACAGGGGCACCATTTCCTGTGGTATGTCTTGGGCAAGTACAGCCTGGTGGTGCCCATCTCTCTCCAAGCCAACATGTGTTTCAACCCGGCCTCAAACCGTGGACCTTTCGCGTGTCAGGCGAATTTGCTAACCCCTGCACTACAGAAACACATACTTAGAGATCTAAAACCTTATCTCACAGGCGGATAAAGAATAATGTCCTCTGTGTCTCAACTACCATGAGTCTTTGGTGTCACAGAGGCCATAGTCTTAAAGTGTTTTGTCTTTAATTCCCCATCCTCGTTTCTCCCCTTTCACAATAGTCAAAGGGTGCGAGTGGTCGAAGTGCGGCTCGGTGTTATCGGAATCCGAAGGGTTCCTGACTTCGCCGTGTTACCCGGGAAAGTACGGGAACTCCCAGACCTGCCGGTGGAGCCTGCGAGCGCCGCCGGGCTTTGTTGTGCAGATCTCCTTCGAGGACTTTGAGCTAGAGGAGGCTCCTGGATGCATCTACGACCGTCTCACTGTTTCTACGGGCAACGGTGAGGTCAAGTTCTGCGGTCTGACGGCCGCCGGCCTCGTGCTCAACTCCAGCGGAAGCGCAATGGACTTGGACTTCACTTCGGACTTCAGCGTTCAGAAACGGGGCTTCAGGATCAGCTTCAAACACGGTAAGTTGCGTGCTCACCGAAACAGGTCACAATAACCAGTGTTGGGCGCGTTACAGTTACTAGTTATTTCATTTGAAAATGTATTGCCTTAGCCGGACA
This sequence comes from Urocampus carinirostris, assembly GCF_059441175.1. NCBI lineage: Eukaryota > Metazoa > Chordata > Actinopteri > Syngnathiformes > Syngnathidae > Urocampus > Urocampus carinirostris. The sequence goes on from NC_142368.1 coordinate 8,911,641, forward strand.
TTACTGACACCCGAACGTAGAGCCTTTCTCTAAAAGTAACGATCGAGTTACAAATTACCGTATATCCTCACATTTAACCCAACCGTTTTTTACACATTTTTCTAATTTGGTTCACACCCCATATAACCCTGCACATGTGTATTTTCCATTGGCCAATATTTAGACATTGTTAAAGAGTTGTAAATGGTTGACTTCTCTTTCTAGAAGTCAGTCCATGATTGTGCACACTTGGGCATAATAATGATGCGTGAAAACAAATCATGTTTACCTACAGCTCTGATTTGAATACACACCGTAAATGTGTTCGTATTTACGTTGGAAATTCATTGGCTAACCTATGTGTCAATCCACATCCGAATCAGTCACTATTAGATTTTGAAGCCGAATTGTTCATGATGTTTCTTTTTAACACAGGCCCTCATAGGTTGTCACGGGCTAAGGACCTTTAAAAAAAAAAAACTTGCAATAGGCCAGAAGCATCGCATTCAAAAGGTCAGAGGCTAAAGGCAGTATTGAAAATAATTTGTTGAGTATGTTTCTTTTTAAAGGGTGGTTATGAAGGCAAAAAGATGTCAAACAACAAAGATTGTCAAACAATGCAGGAATGCTTTTAGGCGGATTTTTTTATTTGCAGGGGTTCGTATTATGAGCTAACTCCCAGGATGAGATATGCCGGATTTATAGTTTTTTGGTATCTTGTCTTAGACTGATATTTCTGACATGGGTATATTTTGAATCCTAAGAGTTTAAGCTTTTAAATATGTAGCAGGACGTATTCCAGTGAATTTGTTCAACAATGTCTGAACATTAATGGGCTCCCCGCGACCCTACTGGGGATAAGCGGTGCAGCTAATGAGATGAGATGAGATAACTCGTGCTTCCCCCACCACTGACCATAACAAGCATTCCCGTCCCATCTCTGGCAGTCGCCGTGGCGTTGAGAAATCAGAAGTTAAGCATCACTAACGGCAATGTACCGGCGGTCCAAGTCTCATCTTCCGTTGCCGTGCCAACGCTGCATCACCTGACTCTGTGCTTAGAGTTGGAACGAAGCGGGCCACCGCAACAGGTCAGTGCTGAAGTCCAGTTAGGAAATATGATTGCTTTCTCCACAAACACCATTTCATTGTTTTATACGTCATTCTATATTGTGTATTGTTTTTCGCAGTGTTTCTCAAATAGTGTGTGCGGACCCAAAATTGGGTTGCGGACCCGTTTTCAGTTACTGAGGTTCATTTAAACTCCTTACAAGTAGATGGCTAGAATTCCCATTTCACACCACAGAAGAAGAATGATAAGGTTTTTTACTCATGTTGAGCACGACCAAATGCAGATACAGGAGAAATAGATAGATAGATACTTTATTCATCCCCGCAGGGAAATTCACACTTCCAGCAGTCTACCCTGTTGTTTATTAACAGATTAACATGATGCCCAAGGGGTGCTTGGAGCGGAGTGGATGACGTCACACGCCAGTCCAAAAGTTCGACATCCCTGCGGCAGATGGAAATCTTTTTCTTTGTGTCCAGGGATACACCACCTCGTGTTAGCGAGTCCGTCTCCTCTCCGATTCCCGTAGGCTTTCGTGTCTCTGTATAGCGAGGCTGAAGCCGGATAGCTAAAATAGCTCCGGGTAGCTCCGGGTGGCTACACGTTAGCATCCGGGGTGCTAAACGTGAGCCACGTTTCCGCAAAACACAGCAAACTGCACTCCCTGTGCGCTTCGATGTTTTCCACCAGCACTCGTTGGTCTTATTTGGTAGTGAGTTCACATTTACCATGATTACGGATGGTACCGAAGACTTACAACGCCGCTAGCCGCTTAGCTAGCTCCGGCTCTTCTTCCACCATAGGCCCCCTCATCACGCCGGCACGAGAATTCTTCAGGGCAGGGAGTTGATTCCTCGAATAAACGCATTTTTGTGCGCTAAAACCCATGTCCATAGGATAGAAAGTCATCCAAAGTGTAGTCAAACGGGAACAAAAAAACAAAGATAGGAGCAGACAATAAAACAATAAATCACAAAAAGTGAGAGATAACAGGGCAGCTGCTGGAAAAGGCAGCCGCTCGTGGAGATATGAGTTTTATTTTCTTGACAAAGCCATTGAAGTGAAGTGCTTTGGATTTCATTAAAAATGTAGCTAATTGAGCATCGGAGGCAATATTTTGACTTGAAGTCATTTTGGTGTAGGTCGTTTTGTTTTTCGTAAAAAAGGGAATTTAGTCTACGATCTGGTTTAAAATGCACAATTCATTCAACGGGGAGTGCAAATTTCTTGTTTTGGGTCACGGCTTGTAATAAGGGTGTGATTCAATTGGGACCACTAATTTAGCACCGACTAGCGTTTTACAAAAAATTGAATTCCTTCAAAACATCGATTTGAATAATCTCATCTCATCTCATCTCATCAGCTGTACCGCTTATCCTTATTAGGGTCACGGGGGGGCTGCAGCCCATCCCAACCATCTCCGGGCAGTGGGCAGGGGACACCCTGAACTGGTTGCCCGCCAATCTCAGCTTGTTCTAAAAACATGCATTTCAGGTGGATTGGCCGGTCCAAATTGTCCCTAGGTGTGAATGAGCGAGAGAGTTTTCTGTCCCCGTGTGCCCTGCGATTGGCTGGCAACCAGTTCAGGGTGTCCCCTGCCCACTGCCCGATGATTGCTGGGATGGGCTCCAGCACCCCCGCGACCCCACTGAGGATAAGCGGTGTGGCTGATGAGATGAGATGATGAGATTTGAATAATAATCAAAAAAATTAACTAACATATAGACATATTTTTAAACATTCGTAGCTGGAGACAAGAGCATACATATCAAGAGCCTCACTTAGAGGAGGCTGACATGATTGTCCGCCATCTTGCTGCTACAGGTACTCTTGAAAATCAAAAACTTTGTAAATGGCTGGGCAAAATATGAGAAAGAGATGCTGCAGTTTGGTCACTTTGAGTCTTGATATATTGGATTCCGTTGTTTTCGGTTGCATGACACAATACAGCGACATCAAGTGGTCAAATAATACACACTGTCTCTTTAAGGACTTGTTTTTGGTTGCATGACAATACAGCGACATCAAGGGGTCTAAAAATAAACACTGTCTCTTTAATAATTACTCTCCTTTCTAAGTTTATTCAGGATCTTGCAGGCAAACATACGGCCCACAGGCCGTATCTGGCACATTAGATTTTAATCCGGCCTCCTGTAAATTTTTGAGGATGTCCAAAAAAGAAGCGAGTCTCTAGGTCATTTCTGTTAAAAGTTATCATTTAAATATGAATAAATGCAAACAAAATGCTCTTTCCGGCTGCTAGGGGGCAGTGTTGAGTTTGTATAGCGTTGTGTGTTGGTTCAGGTGTAAAACTGCAATTACTCACCCGTTAAATAAAACAAATGACATATTCAATGCCAAAGATTTTAATTAGTTTCCCCATTGTTCAAGAATAAATGTGTGAGATCCCTTGTCATCAGTGATTATACTATATAGGGTAGGTCACAGTGGTAGTTCTATACTAAATGGGCAAAGTCTCCAACCGGAGGCCAGATTAAATCTAATGTGCCAGATCCGGCCTGTGGACCGTATGTTTCCTTGCTCACGCGCCGTCAATTGCACAAATATTTAAATAATAAATACACTTTACATGAAAACAGCAAATACGTATACACTATACATACACAGGGTTGGGTAGAGTTACTTTAACTTGATTACTTTCAATTACTTTTGGAATACTCCAATAGCAAATATGTTAATAAAAGGCAAAAGAAACTAAATATGAATAAAATGATGACTCACAACACGTGGTAAGCTTTCTCTCCTGGCTTTGAACTCTTTGATCTCTGGCAAAACTAACATAAAGTGCGACAGAAAGAAAATGAAAATAAATCCAAACAGCTTGCCAACATCATTTTTGCCGTTCCATGTATTCCGTTACTCCCCAAGCCTGCACAAAATTTTGTAATTTCATTCATATTTAGTTTCTTTTGTCTTTTATTAGCATATTTGGTATTGGAGTAATCCAAAAGTAATTGATAGTAATCAAGTTAAAGTAACCCTACCCAACCCTGTACGTACAAATGGCAAATATTTATCAAAAAATGTGAAGAGAAAATAAAATTGACCAATGTTCTTACAAAGAAAATAACACAATGACACACATTTGAATACACACTACAGAAAATGTAGTTGAATAATGAAAAAAAAAGAAACACAAACTAAAACCTGAGCTTTCTGGCTCCCCTTGATGCAAAATCATCGATAAAATCGTCATAAAGCAATCTGCTCCCCTTTTTTCTGATTTATGCTGATGACGCAGGGCCAGTGAGCCGCTCCTGAGATATGATTTACCTCAGGTACGACATTATCAACTTCCGTTTTGATAAGCTCCTCTCTGCTTGAGCCACAGTAACTGGCAGAGTGAGAAATATGCGGAGCAGTATTTCCAAAATCATGAATAATGTGCGTTATTTGGAAGACAGGAGCCGGCAACTATTTTTTTTATGTATAGTAGTAATACAGAAAATCTTCCCCCTGCCCCAGTCAAAGGTGAAGTGTCCCCACATGCCGCACACCAACTATTTTTTTCTATGTATAGTAGTAATACAGAAGATTCTTTACCCTCTCCCAGTCAAAGGTGAAGTGTCCCCCCATTCCGCTGGCCAATTATTTTTTCTATGTATAGTAGTAATATAGAGAATCTTCCCCCTGCCCCAGTCAGAGGTGAAGTGTCCCCCACGCCGCCCTTCCCCTATGCTTTTCCTCATCCCAGCCTCAGTCTCTCAACACACCCTCCTTGGAAGCAGGGGCGTCAAAGCTGCAACAAAGGGGTGCCCATTTAACAAAGTCATATGTTGTTAGATGATACAAAACATTTATAGGGCGCACATATACAGTGGGACCTCGCTACTTTGCGCTTCGACGTTCGCGGGTTCAGAGCTTCCTGGGCCTTAAAATAATAATAAAAAAAATTTAAAAAAAAATATATATATATATGGCAGCACGGCAGCGCAGTGGTTAGCGCTTGTGCGGCACAGTTCATGTCATGGGAACCTGTCGTGGGTTCAAATCCAGCTCCAGGCTTCCTGTGCGGAGTTTGTATGTTCTCCCCGTGCTTGCGTGGGTTTCCTCCGGGCACTCCGGTTTCCTCCCACATTCCAAAAACATTCATTTCAGTTGAATTGGCCGGTCCAAATTGTCCATAGGTGTGAATGAGCGAGTGAGTTGTCTGTCCCTGTGTGCCCTGCGATTGGCTGGCAACCAGTTCGGGGTGTCCCCTGCCCACTGCCCGATGATTACTGGGATGGGCTCCAGCACCCCCGCGACCCTACTGAGGATAAGCGGTGTAGCTAATGAGATGGATTAAATATATATATATATATATATATATATATATATATATATATATATATACATATATATATATATATATATATATATATATTTTTTTTTTAAGCATTTTTGAAGGGGCGTCGCTACTTCATGGTTCCATGTTCACTGGTTCAGAGCTTCGCAGGTCTAAAAAATAAGAATAATAAAATCATTAAAAAAAAAATAATATATATATTTTGTTTTAAGCATTTTAGAAGGGGCGTCGCTACTTTGTGGTTCCACGTTTGCGGGTTCAGAGCTTCGTAGGTCTGAAAAAAATAATAATAGAATAAAATAATTTAAAAAAATAAATAAATAAATATAAAAATAAAAAATCATTTTTTTAAGCATTTTTGAAGGGGCGTCGCTACTTTGTGGTTCCACGTTTGCGGGTTCAGAGCTTCGCAGGTCTAAAAAATAATAATAGAATAAAATAATTTTTAGAAAAAAATTTTGAATTTTTTTTTTAAAGCATTTTTGAAGGTCACTACTTCGCAGATTTTCACTTTTCGCGGGTGGTTTTGGTCCCCATAAACCGGGTCTAAAAAATAATAATAATTAAAAAAAATGTAAAAAAATAATAATTTTTTTTTTCTTTTTTTTTTTTTTTTTGGGAAGGTGCACCGCTACTTCGCGGATTTTCACTTATCGCGGGTGGTTTTGGTCCCCATTAACCGCGATAACCGAGGTCCCACTGTATTGCATTATGTTTTTATATCTTCTGGACGATCTCGTGCCGCTTAGTTTTATACTGTATATATGATAAACACTGATCAAGGGTTTTAGGAGAGGTTGATAGAGTAGCCAAATATTTTACTCAAGTAAAAGTACTGTTACTTCAGAATAATATTATTCAAGTACAAGTAAAAGTAGTCATCCAAATACTTACTTGGGTAAAAGTAAAAAAGTACTTCTCAATACTGAGTAAATGTAGCAACGTCGTATGTATTGATTTTTTTTTTTAAAACAACCAATCAGATCATCAAATGATCAAAATCCATCCAATCAACAAAAAATATACTTAATTTATCCATCCATCCATTCATTATCTGCACCGCTTATCCTCTGTAGGGTTGCGGGGGTGCTGGAGCTCATCCCAGCTATCTTTGGGCAGTGGGCAGGGGGCACCCTGAACTGGTTGCAGGGCACCCAGAGACAGACAACTCACTCTCTCATTCACACCTAGGGACAATTTGAACCGGCCGAATAACCTGCCTTGAATGTTTTTAGAATGTGGGAGGAAACAGGAGTGCCCGGAGGAAACCCACGCAAGCACAAGGAAAACATGCAAACTCCACACAGGCAGGTTCGATCTCATGACCTCAGAACTGTGCCACACATGCGCTAACCACTGCGCCGCCGTGCTGCCCTACACTTAATTTAAAAGTAGATTAAAATAATCAACATAAATTCAAGTGATTTAATAAACAATAAAATTAAAGTAGTATAAATCAAAAATAAATAAATAAGCACATGTAGGACCAAGTAGCACCTTTAAATCCCCAATACCTTACATGCTCTGCAAGTAGAACAACAAGCTAGCCCATGAACTCGAACAAAGGAGACTTTGCATGTTGTAGCTGGTGCTTCGCAGCTTTTATAACGGGAACATGCAATAGATGTGTGGCCAGGGGTGCTCCTCCTCCTCTGTGTTTTCTTAATCTGTATTGCCAAGCGACATTTTCTATCTCTTTCATCCGTAAACGATGCAGTAAAATGGGTAGATATAATAGACACGTGGAAGAAAACAAAAGACAATTGTTCAAATGGATTGGCGAATAACCAGAATGGCAAAGGCTCAGCCAATGATCAGCTCCAGCCTGCAGTTACCATACCTGTAAGTGCTGTGACAGTTAAAATACGTCACACAATTTGTCTTTCGGCGCATTATTTATCCATCTATCTATCTCTCTATCTATCTATCTACCCACCTACCCACCTACCTACCTACCTACCTACCTACCTACCTACCCACCCACCCTGGTCATATCCCTTGAGAGGGGTGACCTACAGCAAGACAAACACATACAAAAACAAAGAAAATAAAAAAGGGAAAAAGCAGCAAAAAAACACACACAAAAAACTTTTTGGGACCATGGCCAACCCAAATGCCCAAACACCCAAACAAGTTAAGCACCCCGGCACCCAAGTTGGTCATGTTTTCGTTCCTCCAGATGAAACGGGACACAAGAAAGCGGCCATGTCACTCGGGTCAAGGTGACAACACACTCTTCTGTTCAACATCAGGGCCCGACAGCTTTCACTGGTTTACCCCTGCCACATCATACGGGTGCCAAGCCCATCCTTTAGAACACGTACAAACATCCCACTATCCTTTCACAACACCTCTCCACTCCTTCCTATCACCAACAAGAGCTCTAGCTTCCACTGTATTTAGACCTCTTTCCTCCAGTGCACTCATAACACCATCCGTGGCCTTCCTCCTGGTCTCCTTCCATTTACTTCTACTCTGTAGATCTTCTTCAACATTCGCTCCTCATCCATCCTCTCCATGTGTCCAAACCAACCGAGCACTCTCTTAATCACACGCTTGCTCAGTTCCACTGCTACTCCAGTTCTGTCTCTCACAATTTCATTTCTCAATCTATCCGATCTTGTCACGCCTAACATACTCCTCAAACACGTCATCTCAAAAACACTTAATTTCCTTCTCAATTCCAACAACGCATTGGATATACAGTATGTAAATATAATGACCAGCTCGGTGGCCTTGGGGGTATGGCGCCCGCCCCGAGACTGGGAGGTTGTGGTTCAAGCCTCGGCCGAGTCATACCTAGGACTTAAACATTGGTACCCCTTGCCTCCCTGCTTGGCGTTCAGCATTACAGGGAGTGCAGAATTATTAGGCAAATGAGTATTTTGACCACATCATCCTCTTTATGCATGTTGTCTTACTCCAAGCTGTATAGGCTCGAAAGCCTACTACCAATTAAGCATATCAGGTGATGTGCATCTCTGTAATGAGAAGGGGTGTGGTCTAATGACATCAACACCCTATATCAGGTGTGCATAATTATTAGGCAACTTCCTTTCCTTTGGCAAAATGGGTCAGAAGAGGGACTTGACAGGCTCTGAAAAGTCAAAAATAGTGAGATATCTTGCAGAGGGATGCAACACTCTTAAAATTGCCAAGCTTCTGAAGCGTGATCATCGAACAATCAAGCGTTACATTCAAAATAGTCAACAGGGTCGCAAGAAGCGTGTAGAAAAACCAAGGCGCAAAATAACTGCCCGTGAACTGAGAAAAGTCAAGCGTACAGCTGCCAAGATGCCACTTGCCACCAGTTTTGCCATATTTCAGAGCTGCAACATCACTGGAGTGCCCAAAAGCACAAGGTGTGCAATACTCAGAGACATGGCCAAGGTAAGAAAGGCTGAAAAACGACCACCACTGAACAAGACACACAAGCTGAAACGTCAAGACTGGGCCAAGAAGAATCTCAAGACGGATTTTTCTAAGGTTTTATGGACTGATGAAATGAGAGGGAGTCTTGATGGGCCAGATGGATGGGCCCGTGGCTGGATCGGTAAAGGGCAGAGAGCTCCAGTCCGCCTCAGACGCCAGCAAGATGGAGGTGGGGTACTGGTATGGGCTGGTATCATCAAAGATGAGCTTGTGGGGCCTTTTTCGGGTTGAGGATGGACTCAAGCTCAACTCCCAGTCCTACTGCCAGTTTCTGGAAGACACCTTCAAGCAGTGGTACAGGAAGAAGTCCACATCCTTCAAGAAAAACATGATTTTCATGCAGGACAACGCTCCATCACACGCATCCAAGTACTCCACAGCGTGGCTGGCAAGAAAGGGTCTAAAAGAAGAAAAACTAATGACATGGCCTCCTTGTTCACCTGATCTGAACCCCATAGAGAACCTGTGGTCCCTCATCAAATGTGAGATTTACAAGGAGGGAAAACAGTACACCTCTCTGAACAGTGTCTGGGAGGCTGTGGTTGCTGCTGCACGCAATGTTGATCGTGAACAGATCAAAGCACTGACAGAATCCATGGATGGCAGGCTTTTGAGTGTCCTTGCAAAGAAAGGTGGCTATATTGGTCACTGATTTGTTTTTGTTTTGTTTTTGAATGTCAGAAATGTATATTTGTGAATGTTGAGCTGTTATATTGGTTTCCCTGATGAAAATAAATAATTGAAATGGGTATACATTTGTTTTTTGTTAAGTTGCCTAATAATTATGCACAGTAATAGTCACCTGCACACACAGATATCCTCCTAAAATAGCTAAAACTAAAAAAGCCCCACTCCAACTTCCAAAATATTCAGCTTTGATATTAATGAGACTTTTGGGTTCATTAAGAACATGGTTGTTGTTCAATAATAAAATTAATCCTCAAAAATACAACTTGCCTAATAATTCTGCACTCCCTGTAGGGGTTGGAATTGGGGGGTTTGGTCACCTAATTACTCCCAACACCTCAATTGGGTGGAGCAAGGGGGCTGGGAATCCCCTCCTCTGAATCAATCTCCCAAAAAGAGTAAGAAATGACTCTAGCCACCTCCCACTAGGGGGATATGGCTGGGGTATATTATATATATATAATATATATAAATATAGTTTCAAGTTAAATTATAATCCATAACTGAATACAATTCCTGATTACGTAACGCCGTTCCATGTATTCCGTTACTCCCCAAAACTGCGTGTAAGTGACATAATGTAACATTCCGACGGGATGTCTCCGCAGGTGGAGCAGATCTTCACCTATAGCGACGCAAGCGACCAAACGGGGCTGGCTTTGGGTGCGGACGCCGGGCACGTCAAATTGGTGGTGGAGGGCGTGACCTGCTCGCTGGACTCCATTATCACTCCGGCCGACTGGACTTCCTCCATGAGCAGCTTGTGTGTACAGTGGGCGTCATCCAGCGGTCGCGTTGGCGTCTACTTCAATGGCAACCACTGGGCCAAGACCTGCTCCGACTCCAGCGGACGCTCCGTGCCGGGGGGCGGAACCTTCCGTCTCGGGGGTAAGGCTAACTGTATTTCGAAGTAAAATGTGAACGATATGCATGTGCTTGAATGAAATGGAAACACTTATACAGTGGACCCTCCACAGACATGATTACCGTATTTTCCGCACTATAAGGCTTAAGGTTATAGGGCGCACCCCCCAAAAAATAGTTTTTGGTCCTATATTTTCCATACATAAGGCGCACCGGATGATAAGGCGCTACAATGGGAACGTCAACAAAACAGTCAGATAGTTCAGTCAAACTTATTACCCCCTTAACATTCCGAAAGCTTGCAAAGAAGCAAATAGGTGTGTACGGAAACAGTGTCTGTACGATGTCACCAATCACTCAAATGCATCGTTCCAAATATCATTCGGAAGGTTAAAGTCTTGGGATTCAAGAAATGCCAAACATTTCTTAGTTTCCATTTTATTTTTTGCTGGCAACTGTGTGGACAGACAGGGTAAGAATTTTATTGTGCAAGGAAACGGGGTTCTTTACTGTGCATATGACAATAAACACTTTGAATTGAATTTAGTTTAAAAATAGACTCATCACAGAAACATCAAGATCGTTCTAAAACAAGATACCGGGAAAATATAAAGCCGCATAGCTCACCTAAGTTCTCTTGCAGCCATCACGTTCAATAATGATACGTAACCATGGTCTTCTTACAACCGTGAGTGTAGTCAATCCAGGAGAGTAAAATATTTACAAATACAGAATATTAAAAAATGTTTTCTCTATGTCGTAGTGCAACCCAACGTGTGATTCACATTCATCTTTTTCGGCCAATTGCAGGCTTTGTTTCGCCCCTTTAGCCTATGCGAGCCTGTAAATGATGAAAAGGATCCGCCCCCTTTACCTCCGAATAACTTGAGCCAATAGTGACTGATTCAAATGATGATTGACACATTGGTTAGGAAATGAAACGCCGGTATATAAATCCCAGCATACACCGCGGACGACTTCGCCTTCGGGGGAAAATCCAGTTGGCGGCTGCTTGCATTAGTTGCAAGACTTTGCGACTTAATATTGATTCATATATAAGGCGCACTGTATTATAAGGCGCATGGTCAGCTTTTGAAAAAAATAAAGGCTTTTAGGTGCGCCTTATAGTGCGGAACATACGGTAATTCTTTCCTAAGTTGAACTTTTATCTAGAATTTCTCGTATCTCGAACAAATTTTCCCCATAAGAAATAATTGAAAACCAATCGATCTGTTTCCAGTAGAGGTAAGATCTTGGGCCAGGGCCCTGACTTGACCCGACCCGAAACCAGGCCCGAAATTCAGGCCGGGTTTGGGCTAAAAATGTCGGGCTTCTCTCTTGCTTTATTTTATTTCTTTATTCTTTTGCTTTCGTGGAGGATCTACACAGCATGCACTTTACTTTTAACCAGTTTTCTTAATTTCTTCATGCTGAGGTTTTTGAATTTGTTCTTGCCCTCATGTAGGTTTTAGATCAGGGGATGGTGGAATAGTAGTTTGCAATAGTCTGTGGTCTGTACAGCCTTTTGAGACTTTGTGAATAAGGGCTATACAAACAAACATGGCTTGGCTTGACTATATAACACATCTTGCTAGACAATAAATTAAGTTGGAACACACACATCAGACACATACAAACTAAGGTATCTAAAAGCATTTCAATAATCAATAAAGCCAATTTCCTTTTAAACTATAATGCATGGTATTTATTATATTGTTCTCTAGTACTTCCATACTTAACATATTGTGCAGAAGTCTGGGGCAATAATTACAAAAGTTCACTACAGCCCCTTTTTATACTCCAAAAACATGCAATTAGAACCATACACAGGGTAGGATATCGAGATCATACTAATATTTTATTCCTGCAGTCCGGATTATTAAAATTAGATGATTTAGTAAATTTTTTCATTGCACAGCTGCCTATGGTTCTTGCACAATGTTGACTGCACTATGTGTACTGCTCACCTTGCACAATGTTGACTATTTTTTGCACTATGTTGACTACTTTTTGCACCAAATACATATTGCACAACCCTTACGATACCAAACTGTATATAACATCCTACATGCCGACATTTCTTTGTGTAAATATTGTGTAAATTATAACTATAACCTTATCCTCCGTGTTTTATAACCTTATCTTCTCTGTTCCTTATCTTCTTGGTTTCTTTACCTCACTGTGAATGTGTGAACCTTGAGTGTCATGCCCAATTTCGTTGTCACAATATGTTAACCCATTTTGTAACAATGACAATAAAGGTTTATTCTATTCTATTCTATTTAAGGTCAGCAAAAACATAGTGCCAGAAAACATCCGTAATTTATTCATTCGGAAAGAGGGAAATTATAATTTAAGGGGCTGTGGTGAATTCATAATCCCAAAGGTGAGAACCACTAGGAAAAGTATGTGTGTGTCTGTGTGTGGAGTCAAGTTTTGGACCGGATTGCAAGACGAGATCAAACAGTGTCCAACTATTCACTTGTTCAGGTTTAGATACAAAGGAACATTCCTGGCGGAATACAGAGATGAGGAGGATGGGGGAGATTGGGAATAGTCTAGTCTAGTTAACTTTGTGTTATTGTTGCTATTCCTATATCAAAACTATTACTATTAATATCATTACATTTGTTGTTATATCATTGGTACATTTGGTGGGGAAGATGAAGGGGTAGGGAACATAAGCATTTGCTTCTTACTACCCCTTTCGAACATATTATGTAACGTTATTTTGTTGTTGAGTTATTGTTTTTGTTCTGTTTTTTATTTTGATGTTCAAATAAAGTTTTCATTCATTCATTCATTCATTTCTTATCATGAAAAACACAAATAGTAATTGAACATATAAATACAGTAGTAAGATAAAGAATGTTATATTAACCGGGAATAAAATGTGAGGTTATTATGAGCACTTACCATGGAAGAAGTTGACAATCGCTAATGCAGATGTAAAATAGGATACAATATACCTTTATTGTCATTGTTACAACATGGGATATATTGTGACAACGAAATTGGACGCGGCACTCCGGTTCCACATTTTACAGTGGGGATAAGGAAAACAGAGAGATAAAGGAACAAAGAAGATGTTTGTACTGTCTTGGTTCTATAGGCTTTGTTTTCCTCCGGAGGGGGTGTGTATGAGGGGGTGAGGGACAGACAGATATGGGCGGATCCAACTAGATGTTTGATCTTACTGTACACACGGTCCAGTGTTTTTTCCCTAATTGCTCAGTCCACGTATTGAATGGATTTGGGAAGTACAGTCCTTAAACATGCCCGATTAAAGTCGCCGGCGACGATAAAAGCTCCGTTGGGGTGTGCAAGCTGCTGTTAATAATAGCAGCGGGCAGGAGATTTAGCACTATGCTAACATTAGCATCCGGTGGAACGTAAATAGCAAGCACAATGATCACTGTTAGCTCTCTCGGTAGATAGAAGGGTCTACACGATACTGCTAGAAACTCTATATCGAGTGAGCAGTGTGTGACAATGATTCGGCTGTTATTGCGTAATGCTGGTGGTGCACGAGAGACTATTGATGGTACCTAAGCTGTGTGATAAACACAAGTAAGCTGGACCAAATCCGTATGGCTAAACGCTTGTGCTAACTGAGACGGGCTGATACCGGGGCTGAATGTTCTCAGACTCTCGTGGCAGCATCTGGAAGTTCTCGTGAATTGAATTTTCTCTCGTACGTTTGGCAAAGATTTTTCCTCGAAAGACATCTCATAACTCAAATTTCTCATAACTGGATTAGCTCGAATGTAGAAGGGACACTGTATATCTCCAGGTCCAAGGACTGAAATTGGTTGTTTTGACCAGGACCAAGCAGCTTTTTGGGGAGCGTGTACAACCTTCGCGTTTGGGACTACGCCATGACAGTTCAGCAGCTAAACGCGCTAACCTGCCACGCGGCTGGAAACGTCATCGACTGGGACAACAACTTCTGGGAGGTTCCTCCTACCCTGGCCCAGACGGACACTTCACTAAGCTGCAGTGAGTATCTTGCGAATTGGATTCATTTTACTCCTTTAGATGTTGGTTTATCTTGTTTTTTTCTTCTTTTAGGTTTCTGTTGGGTAATTTGTATCTAATCGTTTCTCTTTTTTCCCCTCTGTTTTACTATTCTCGTTTCAGTCTGGTCTTTCCTTCAGACGTTCTTATTTTTCTCACGTTTCTATTTAGACTTTCCTCTTTTGTTGCTGTTGTTTCACTTTCGTTCCTCGATAGTCTTTACTTCATGGTCTCTTATTTTTCTATAGTTTCTTTTCTGTTTCATTCTAGTTTCACGGGTGTTTCCTTTTTGGTTTTCCTTTAGTTTAATGTAGTTTTTCCTCCATTATCTGTTGTTTCAGTCTAATTTCATCGGTCTTTCTTACATCTCTAGTTCCCTTAGTCTTATTTTTGTTGGACTGTTTTTCTCTGTAGTCTCTCTTCAATGGTTTCTCTGGTTTTTCCATCAGGTCCTCTTCATGGTCAATCTCATTTCATGTAGGTTTCTCTTTAATAGTCTGTCCACTGATTGGCTCTTATTTCTCTATAGTGTCTTTCCTATGAAAACTGTTTTACTCTCTTTCAGTAGCTCCTTTACAGTCTCTTCTTTTTTCTTCTATTTTGTTTCTCCATGGTCACTTAAGTTTTCTTCTAGTCCCCATAGTATTTATTTTACTCTTTTGTTTCCTTCAAATTAGTCTATTGCCTCTTTTCTATGATCTTTCTCTTGATTGATTTTCCTATGGTCTTGCCTCTTTGGCCACTCTAATTTGTCTGTAGTTTGTCGTCTCTGCTTTATGGTCTCTGTCGTTTATCTAGTACAAGCTCTACGGTCTATTTATTTTGTTTTTTCTTTCTTCTATGGTCTTTGTTATCTTTGGTTTGTCAAAAGTCTCTCCTCAATTAACTTGTTTTCACTCAGTGTCCATAGTGTTGATTCTGGTCTTTATTTTCCTTCAAATAAGTCTATTGATTCTGTTCTATGACCTTTCTCTTGATTGATTTTCCTAGGTCTTGCCTCTTTGGTTACTCTAATTTGTCTGTAGTTTGTCGTCTCTGCTCTATGGTCTCTGTCGTTTATCTAGTACAAGCTTTACGGTCTATTTATTTTGCTTTTTTCATCTATGGTCTTTGATACCTTTGGTGTCTCAATAGTCTTTCCTCTATGGTCACTCTAGTTTTCTTCTAGTCACCATAGTATTTCTTTTAGTTTTTGTTTCCTTCAAATTAGTCTATTACATCTGCTCTGTGACCTTGCTCTTGTGGGATTTTCATACAGTCTTGCCTCTTCGGTCACTCTGATTTGTCTGCAGTTTGTCTGTTCTCGGCTTTAAGGTCTCTTCTATGGTCTTTGTTGCCTTTTGTTTCTCAATTGTCTCTCCTCTAAGGTCACTTTATTTTCTTTTATTTGCCATAGTATTTCTTCTAGTCTTTTGTTCCCTTCAAATTAGTCCATTACCTCTGCTCTTTAACCTTGATGTTGTTTAATTTTCCCTATGGTCTTGTTTCTTTTTGTCACTGTAATTCGTCTGTAGTTTGTCTAGTCTTTTCTTTAACGTCTCCCTCGTTTCTCTGGTCTCACCCCTACGGTGTCGCTCATCTTC
Organism: Urocampus carinirostris; assembly: GCF_059441175.1. Taxonomy (NCBI): domain Eukaryota; kingdom Metazoa; phylum Chordata; class Actinopteri; order Syngnathiformes; family Syngnathidae; genus Urocampus; species Urocampus carinirostris. The sequence goes on from NC_142368.1 coordinate 8,927,583, forward strand.
TGGTTTCTTGTTTGTCGTGCTTTGTCAACATCACGCAGGAAATCGCGTGTACGTCCAGGAAAACAACAAGCACACTTCTCATTGCTTGCCTTCTTTGTTTACTTTTCTCACTTTGTTTTTTCTTCGTTTTAGTCCCTTTTTTCATATATATGTTCCATCGTCCCTTTCTTTGATCTGTTCCCTTGTTCATCCTTGTTTTCATTTTTCCCGATTTGTATTCCTGCAGTTGATATCCTCCCATATTTGTTTGCAATTTGTCTTGGATGAGGGCCCCCTGCATGCTCCCTGGCTTGTTCTCTTCCTTCATTTTCCCTTTCATTTCTTTATTTTTGCCCTCGTTCGTCCTTTAATACGTGTTAATACGTCTCTTCTTCTTGATCATCTCCGTGTATACTTGTTTCTTATCCTTGTGGTCACTTCCGCAACGAAACGTATGTAGTGAAGAAAATGACTAGCACATTCCGCTAAGTTAATGGAGTCCAGCTGCTCCCTTGAATTCCCACCAGACTGCGAGGCGGTTTTGCATGGAATTGTGTGCATACGTGCGTGCTGTCTCAAAAAGGTGAAGAACGAAGAGTACTTTTGTCATCCTCTGCCAAAACAAACTTATTAAATTTCCAACACTTGGACTGTTGTGCTGGGGCTGGCGATAGGACCTTGATACCTCTATTTCGTGTGTATGAAAATATGCATGTATTTGTATGTATATATGTAATATTTTATTTATTGTATTTTTAAAATGCATCCTTTTTTATTTTCAATCTATCTTTTATTTGTTTTTTAATGTTTTTATGGTATACTATTGTATACTTTCATTTTGTTTGATTTTATTGTGTATTTGTTTGTTTTTGTTAATTATGTTCATACATTATTTATATATATATTTCCGGTTTATCTATTTTTTGCTGTATGATATATGATTTATTGCTTGATTTATTCGTTTTTTATTTTTGCATATTCATTCATTATTCTATTTGACAGCAATTTTATTATTTAATTATTCTTTCAAAATATATTTTTATCTATTTTTAATGTATGTTCATTTTTATATATATATATATATTTCTTTTAATTTTTTTTATTTTGTATTTTTTTTTCATGTGTTTTTACTCTTTTCATTTTTGTTTTATCAAGTTGATTTTTTTTTATTTAGGGTATTTTTATTTCTAATCTTATTCTTGCTTAGTTTTACTTACTAAATCCACAAGATAACAAGCAAAGTTTTTCTGATTCTTCCTGCTGCGTACTTATCAGGGAAAATAGATTTAATTTTTTTTTTTTTTGTATTTTCTGGGTTATAAGGCGCACTTTAAAAACAAAAAAAGCAATTTGAAAGTGCGCCTCATAAGATCGGAATATATGGATGGACAATTTTTATTTAAAAAAATATCTTAAAACTGTAAATGCAAAAGCACTCTACACCACGTCGGCAAAACCGGTGTGAAAATCGTGTTAAATTCTTATGTCATTTTTTTAGAGTACTTACCGGAATGTCAGGCACACCTAAAAAAATATAAAAACCTAAAATCCGAAAGCCCAGCTTATGGTCCAGTGCGCCGTATTGTCCAGAAAATATGATTGAGCCACCACATAGTGATTGTTTGTTCTGTTTTAACCAATCGTGGCATCTTTTTTCATTTTCCTTATGCTGAGTTTTTCCTTGCCCTCATGTAGGTTTTAGATCAGGGGATGGTGACATAATAGTCGACAGTCTGAAGAGCCCTTTGAGACTTCTTGTGATTAAGGGCATCACAAATAAACATGACTTGACTTGAGTCAATAAGGACATTGTCAGAAGTTGCTGTGTGACTACATTTGTCTTCTTTTTGTCATTAGGTGTGTCCACTAATGGCTCCCTCCATGGCAAATGTGATTCGTCACGCCTAGGTTGTCCAGGTAAGGAAAAAAAGAACTGCGCATGAACATTTTGACCATCATCCTCGCTGTGAAGTGCGCTTGCTTTCACCATTGTCATACAAACTGGATGTTGTGCATGCGAGTGTGTGATGAACAGTGTTGGGCGCGTTTAGTAAATGAAAAGTCTTGTAGAAACTGGAATTAGTTCCGTTAACCCCTGGATTATTGACATGAAAAAGTAGAGCGTTACTCAAAAAGATTCTAGTTACAAATAATTGAATTCGGGGTCGTAAAGGTGCTTGAAATCCTTGAATTTCAATGTTGTGGTTTCAAGGTTTGAAAAATGAATTTTTAGTGACATGCTTGTCAAGGCTTGAAATTGTTGCCATGGTCCTTAACACGTCTGCCGGCGACACTGCTCTTTGGTGGCTTTGGTGATTATCGGCAGCTGGCATTAGTTTGTAGGGCATTGCCCTGTGAAGCTCAATGGGACGGGTGCATGCTACAGATAAACAAGGCACTGTAACATGTGTATTAGTGCAAGGATTACCCATTAATTATCAGGGTTGGGTAGGGTTACTTTAACCGGATTACTTTCAATTACTTTTGGATTACTCCAATACCAAATATGCTAATAAAAGACAAAAGAAACTAAATATGAATAAAATGACTAAATGTTGTGCAGGCTTGGGGAGTAACGGAATACATGGAACGGCAAAAATGATGTTGGCAAGCTGTTTGGATTTATTTTCATTTTGTTTCTGTCACATTTGATGTTAGTTTTGCCGGAGATCAAAGAGATCAAAGCCAGCAGAGAAAGCTTACCACGTGTTGTGAGTCATAATTTTATTCATATTTGGTTTCTTTTGTCTTTTATTAGCATATTTGGTATTGGAGTAATCCCAAAGTAATTGAAAGTAATCAAGTTAAATTAACCCCACCCAACCCTGTTAATTATACACATTTATTATGGGCCGTGCAAAACAATTAAGGTAGCGTTTCCCCATTGGTAATGGGAAGAACTTCCTGCAACTGAAAATCTAAACTACATTTTTACCCAACACCTATATGGGGAGAGATTTGTCTTCAAATTGTTTGGATCAACATATAGTATATTCGCGGTTTACTCAAGATCTAAAAATTATACCATAAATGTTTGATAAATGCTCTCGCAGGATTAAAAATTGCATATGAAAATCACAGATATATTGGTGGCTCTGCAAAATACATGATTCACACCGAATTTTTTCAATTAATGGTACAGGAAAATTAAAATCTTAGCCTTGAAAGTCCTTAAAATGCTTGAATTTGGCCATGAAAATGTGTACAAACCCGCATTGAAGCTGACCACCTAAATCTGCTTAAAATTTGCCAGATCATAAAAGAAATACAAGAAAACTTGTACAACAACCTTCCCTATTGCTGAAAATGTACAAGACATTATCATTTCCCCCCAGGCTTAGAGTATTGCATAAATTATTTTCCAAATAAAAATACCAAAATTTAGAACACATTTATCGTAAATTCTGTGCTTATGTTTACCCGATGATTTCCTGTTTGTTTGTTGTTCTTGTATGAGCCCCGCCCCAAGCGGTGACAACCAAACTTGTGCATTCAACCTGACCCCCTGATTTCAGTATTTTATTTCACAGTTGTAAATACGGTTTAAATGCGAGTACCGTACATTCCGGACTATAGAGCGCACCTGATTATAAGCCGCACCCACCACATTTCGGGAGGAAAACCGATTTTGTACATACACAAGCCGCACCTTTATATTAGCCGCATGCGCCCACATTGGAAAAAAAGCAATACAAACACGAAATTGGGGTTTTGGGGTTTTTAAGGGTTATTGATCTATCTTCGTTATACATTATCCATTATCCGTTATCGGTCAGTTCATGATACGCTACAAAGCCTAGGAGCCGGGACACTTACTCTCAGCCAAAAGGCCAAGCTAAGGTCCTAGCCCTAAAGCCTTGCGGCGATCATTGCGAATGCACCGTTCCCGGAGGTACTGCAATACCGGGCCGATGCGTGGAATGGACAGAGCAAGCTCATATTCCATCTCCAAAATGCAAAAATCAAAGCCGTGAAGGCCATATTAAGGTCCATAAAACAATTACAGACGCCTGGATGCCACTCCGCGCTCAGCCATTAACCCATACCCGATACAGTCCAAAAAACACAGCCGGCCAAATAAACGGAAAATGATACCTACTTAACATTTAATGCAGACCTGCAGAGTCCGGGTGCCCGTTGAAAGTAATCCAAGGAAAAAAGTGTATATTTCCAAAGGTAAGGGTGGGAAAAATATATATCCACTATTGTCGGCCGCGTTCACAAACACGTCTCACCTTTACTCCACTTCCCGTCAGTCCGCGTTTGCCCCGCCCCTTTTTTCTCATTTGCTCATACAAAACATCAGAATAAGTTTCTAAAATAAATACATTACAAAAATATACAGTTGCAAATACATATTATACATGGTTACACAAATTTACAAAGAAAGACGGTACACCGAGAGAGTTTTCAAAGCTTTAACAATAATATTATAACTTTCATCCCAAACCGTGCCTGTGAAGGGTAGCAAAACGCTACTAGCAACACGCTCGCAACACAGCAAACAGCTCTGTTAAAAAAACATACCGTAATTGTAGCAAGCACAGTAAACCGTCCTCATCTTCCTCCTCATAACTGACGTCATCAAAGTCGTTTTTATTCAGTATGGGAAAGAAACTTTATCATATAGACGTCGTGCCACGCTCCCTTATTCAGAAACACGCTGGCATCACGCTCGCAACGTAAAGTTTGCGTGCGGTAGCTCTGTTTCTTTCTATATCGGACTGCTCGATTGCGTTTGGCTTGAAAGTTGCCGTCATGTGCCTTTTTTTTTGCAACTTGCATAATGAGGATATGTCTACGCTAATTTAATTTGTGCACAAGCTTAGAAGTTGCAGTCTAAATCTGACCTTTTGTACTCGAGCGCCGCTGGCGGCTGTTAGAAAAATTACATAAATTGGCCGCATCACTGAATAAGCCGCAGGGTTGAAAGTTTGGGAAAAAAGTAGTGGCTTATAGTCCGGAATTTACGGTATATACTGTAGGAAGAATATCAGTAGGGAGAAATTATGTGGCCTCATATTCTGTTCTTGAACAGCGCCACCGTAACTCTTTTCAGTTCTTTTTTTTTTTTAAGGCAGATGTGATCATCCAAGCCTTGCCCATTCCTTGTAAGGAGCATCGTGTTAATGGCAGACGGAGGGTTGATCGTTTTTACTTAGTTGAAAGAGAAATTTGTAATTTGCAGTAGATGTTGTGATTCACGGTTTGCTTTTAGAAAGTGACGCACTATTTTGGAACAAGGGTTGAGTTACAAAATGTTATCGGTAATGCATTACAGTACAGGGATCCCTTGGTTATTGTGGTTAATAGGGACAAAAATTGAAAATCTGCGGAGTAGCGTCGCACCTTTATTAAAGCCCCCAAGATGAAATCCTTACCAACTGAGAGTATGGGACCAACAAATTAACAGCTATAGATCTACAAATAAAAACAAAGAACACTAATTTCCAATTGAATGAATTGTCTTTATTGCCATTACTATACAAAAGTAAAACGAAATTTAAAGGCTCCTTCAGTGTGAGAAAGCGATTTAGAGAGTGGCTGGCTAGCTGCACGCTAGCATCGGGTATCGAGTTGAGCCAGGTCTCCCCGAGCGTTAAAATACAGCCATCCCAAATGTAGTGGTTTCCTTTGGGTTGTAGCTCCAGGTCATCTGTTTAATGGGTAACTGATTTGGCATTGGGGAGAAACAGGCTACTCAGGGGTAACTTAGGAGAGTTGTTATCCTAGCCAGAGCTGTAAGCTGGACCCCGAACCTCGCTGTTTGGTTCCCTCCCGACGCCACCTTAGTTGCATCCCGAACCTGATAATAATCCACGGAGCACCCGCTGGTGATCACCATTTCTTTGCGCTCTTCTGAAATTTCTCAAGAAATTTAATTGATGAATTCTCTTTCAAAGTACGACACGATAAACGCTAGTGTTGGCCATGCTTCCCAGTTTGTCTTGGTTCGGAGACATTGACTCGTGCGCCCACCCCGCCGTTTGATTGACATCATACATTGTCCTATCACAGCCGCGCACACCCAACACCCACACACAATCTGCCGTATGATAGCATTTGTTGTGTGCTCTCAGCTGACCACAGCGCATGATATCAATGACAATTGAATGGTAAATGGTCTGCATTTATTTAGCGCTTTTCAAGTCAATGAAGACCTCCCAAAGCGCTTTACAATGTGCTTCACACTTACCCATTCACACACACACTCACACACCAATAGCGAACGTGCAGCCATGCAAGGCGGCGACCTGCTTATTGGGGGCATTAGAGGTTCAGTGTCTTGCCCAAGGACACGGAGGAGCCGGGAATCGAACCTGCGATCTCTTGATCCCAAGACGAGCGCTCTACCTCCTGAGCTAATGCCGCCCCAATTAAAACGATTCGATTTTAAAATCCGCAAAAGCAGTGAACCAGTGACAACCGAAACGCGAAGTAGCGAGGGGTCTCTGTACTCATTACCGAGAAGAGTAACTACAATACAGGAACAATTTTCTTTATAACGCGATAGTCCCAACACTGGTGATGAACATTAACTCATGTTGGTCATCCCACTTGTCTTGTCTCTCTTTGCAACCTACATGCAGCCGCTACCTCTCCTGCTAACACCATCCATGCTACTAATGCAACACACACACACGGTAGGTAACGCACGCACACACTCATGGCTACGCTAGCTCTCCGCATCATCTTCCTCTATGTCCATGATCCTTTTGTTTTGCTCCTTCCTAGAAACTTTTCTCTCAAGTGTAAATTGAATTTCGTGTCCGGGGCTCAGGCGAGCAAGATTGGTTAGTCTTTTCTGTACGCTAGAAAAACGGGATCAAGGCCAAGACGGTACGCTCTGTCGCGAAGCGTCGTAAACGGCCGTAGGAGCGGAATGTTTTTTGTCATGTGCTTCTCCATCTCCCTCGCATCGTTGCTCTTGTTCATTGTGCTTCCCAGTCCGTCTGTTCACAGCATACTCGCCTACCCGCATGCCTCTAACACCCACCACTACCGCCAGTTTGGCCGCAACCGGCCCCACCACCGGCAGGTGTTCTCCTGGTCATCCGTCAATATGGCCGACAGAAGCGAAAACAAGGTCAAAGTTTCTTTTGTTTGACAAGCGGGCGAGCATCTATTCCAGGGGTCGGGAACCTTTTTGACTCAAAGAGCCATAAAAGCAAAATATATTTATTTTATTTTGGGAAAGAGCCACACCATATATTATGAGACAAATTTACTAAATTGCTGAACCCGCGCCCCGGACAAAAGCTTAGTCTTCAGCACATTTATTTTTGATGATTTGATCAAAATGATGAAAAGAGAATAATGCCAGAGCCCGTGTCCCAAAATCAACAAACATACCACTTTAAACTTTGTCTCTTTCTTGCAATGACTCAAGATCGGTTAAACTCATTTTGACCCTTTTTTTCATACATATTGGTTTCAAAACCAGATGCAAGCAGTTATTTTGTAAAAAACGTCACAACATTCTGCAAACAGGGAGCCTGATGTGCTTACCTTTGGCGCAGACGGAGTAGGGCGAGAGATGGGAGGGAGTGCTTGCACTTTTTGCATAGCTCCTCCCATCCCTCCCACTCACCCAATCAAATAACTTTAAATTCTCTTCCGGCGTTTTGGCGTATTTACAGTTTGTTCTGTGGATTTCATCATAAGGTATCTGAACACAGATTATATAGTGAGCTTTTATATAAAGGATTCTTTAGCGTTGTCCAGCCAAAACGAGATTTTTTTTGTGTGACACCTTGACTGTAAATTGTAGTGAAAAACCTGCCCTATATATTCTGCAAAGTACTGCTTTGAAATTCATCTTTGGTTTAGCTTTGCATGTATCTGAACAAGATAAATGGCTCAAGTTTTGAACGAGATTGAGAAAATTTGCATGTAATCAAATTTGTCTCTGAGCCACAGGTACTCATAGAAAGAGCCATATATGGCTCGCGAGCCATAGGTTCCCGACCACTGATCTATTCTCTATGTTCTTGACAGGAAAAGTGTCCTGTCCGCGTTTGAAGTGTTTTCCATTAGCACCAATCTTTTCTTCTCCCTTTTCATTGACTGTAATCAGTGTTGTGATTGCATCTCCACAAGGCTGACAAAAAAAAAAGGGAGAAACAATCAAAGTGAATCTTTGACATAATGGACGGATTCATAACGCCACGGGTTTTTTTTTTTTTTCCTCATCCCACATTAATATTTCAAAAGAGGTGGAGAAAGTTTGCATCATAGGTGTCAATCAGTAATGATTTGTTATGATGTAACTGTGGGCGAGATACACAGTAAGACGCACAGATTCGGATTTCTATCCCAGTTGAGACATTACATTGACACAATGCGTTTCAACCTTGAGCATTAAAACTGATTCCATCACCCTATTTCCAACCAAAGTTTATCTCAAATCTTAACTTTAAAACTATGTTTTAACCCTAGCAACATTAGGCAGTGTTCATTTGACCTGTGAAAAGTGATGGGTCCCGGGAACTCGCATGCTCAAAAATCTATGGGTCCCCGAAATTTAGTCTTATCGAGGTTGAAATTGTAAATCGGCGACAAATATATGAATACATATATAAATCTATATATTCATTCAGTTTTAATCATCACAGTTAATTGGTAATACAAAGCAGTTATCAATTCAGATCTTTCAGTTCATATATTCTTTGTGGTTTGCTGTCCCGCCACAGTTGTAATGCCTCAAGGTCCAATCCATTATCATCCTCCTCATAGCGTCACCAGAAATATAATTTAGTCCATTTTGGCAGAAAAGTCCTTTTCTTGCTAGGAGTATTCTTATGTTTATTATCTTTCGTCGAATCGTTCGCTTCAACACACGTGTTTTCCTTGCCTCAGCGATCTTCCGAAGAATTTCTCCGCCGTTTTTTCGTGCCGGAATTATTGCCGTCGTTATCACTTTCGCCATTATGTTTCGACTTATTGCTGACACTGAAGAAATTACCAATTTTGTGTCGATTTTGACCCAATACTAACTGTCTTGCTCGACATGAATGAGGTTTATTATAAAAAAAAAGTTGAAAAATTTAGTAGCTTGGACGTTCACTGTCGAAGGAAAAAATACATGCAAATATAATTAAGTAGAATAATACATTTTCTCATTCAAATTATTAATTCATTTTCTGCATTCAATTATTTTTGGTAATATATTGATAAAAGGGATAACCACAAACCTGTCTTTTTTATATTTTTTCTTAACTTCTCTATACAACATAATAATTCGTAACATAATGCATCGATGCAAGTGAGCCGTTTGAGAGTCAGCTCTCTTGAATGAGTTGAGCCGAAAAAGCCGGTTCTCTAAAAAGAGACGGACTTTCACTACACAACTCGTTTGATTGATTTACCGTTTCGTGATAGTCGATGTATCGCGGATGGTACCCATAATTGACAAATTTGCTTTTTTCCGTACAGATTTTCTTGAACGTGGTACAAGTCTTAAAATGCATAATAAACGTACTTTGTTCGGCAAAAACGTACAGGTTGACAGGTATGCATACTCAACCTTCACTCAACGATAAGCACCACAACAATGACATAATCTCGAATCAACGAGTTCTCGTTTGCCGAGATCGACGTGTAGACGAAAACTCGAACCGCGAGACCAAAACAACAATGACAGATCTGCCTGACGAAAAGTTTGGAGTGCGGTAAATCTTTGTTTAAAAAAGAAAAGTAATCGGGTAATAATGACAATTTTGTGTCAAAAAAGATTGATTTGAGACGATGCGTCCCCAGCAAAAATGGGACGCGGGCAAACGAGAGCACTGATTAGGACTACCAAAATGTCACAAGACCAATGGTAAACATCCCGAAAATGACAAATACATGTACACAGACACGCTAACACATGGGTTCATATTTCTAACCCAGTTAGAACATTACATCTACACAAGTAATAAGTCAAGTTATGTTTATTTGTATTGCCCTTAATCACAAAAAGTCTCAAAGTGCTCACATACCACCCTTACTCCATCCCCTGATCTGAAAACTGCATGAGGGCAAGGAAAAACCCAAAATTCTCAGCTTGGGTAAAATGAAGAATTGAAAAGTTGCTCTTACTGTGTTATTTTCATGTTATTACCACGTTGTAATAATTAAAAATAGGCCCAGTTGTCGACTAAAATATCTGCTTGGCATTACATATATCAATTCTAGGCTAATTTCAAAGAGATTTTTTTTTAAATAACCATGTATTTAAAGACAGTGAACATTTCTATGATTTCTCACACGAGCTGGAAATCACATTTCCTAGAAAATCTTGTAGTAAAAATACATCACGATTAAGTATGATTGCCTTTTATTACGAAATGACTTTCGTATTTAGGATTATCACAGCATCATAAGCAACCCAATGGACCAGTGCCATCAGCAGAATGTCATCTGTTGGATGGAGGAAGAAATGTCGGCGTGAGGGACTAATTGGAGTCTTAAGTGTGGCTTTTCATGGCTTACCTCGTTGTAAACGTAGCAATTTGTGAACATGGTGTTCAAGTCTTGCATACGTTCACTGCTTTTCCTAGTCCAGGCATGTCCAGAGTCCGACCCGAGTGCCAGTTACAGCCCGTGATTCAAATTTTTACTCGCCTGCCGCCTCTGTTATAATATTATCAATATGCTGCCCGCCAGTATAGTTTGACCACAGTACAAGAATAAATTGTACAAAAAAAACAAAAAATTTTACCAGATGATGACAGTACTCCTTCGGCCACTTTGGCTTTCTGTGAAAATTTTAGCCCACCCTGTTTCCGACAGGGTGACTGTAAATTAAAAAAGGACAGTTGACTGCGAGGGCTGCCACTTCCATGAGTATTTTTTCTGAAAAACTGCGTCTACCTAATTTGCAAAAGACTGTGACTGTTTTCAAAGAATATAATATTGACAAGCTAACTGGAAACAGAATGCTGTGAAAAGGTAAAGCAACTGAATAGTGTTTTAAAAGCACTGCAGTGCTTTTTCACAAGAAGCTGTGAGTCAAATGAAAACGCTACAAAGGCGAGCTACGACGTCACAATGCTAATCACCGGGTTTTGCAAACCTTTCACGGCAGGTGAATTTATAAAAGACTGTTCGAAGAATGCCATGCCGAATAGTCGGCCCTCACGCATTTTCAGCATACCGATCCAGGCCCAATTTCTCTCTGTCCTAGTCCGTTACCCTAACCTTAACCATCAAAACTAATCGCATCACTATTACCCCAAACCCAACCAAGGTCTCACTTAAATCTTACTGTAAAACCACGTTTTAACCCGAAAAAAGTGGTCTAGCCACATTGCCTAAGTTCACACTGTGGGGAAATCTGATTTTTTTTTCGCGACCTGTATCCGATCTGTTAAAGTCCGTCTGAACGGCACTAATCCTTTTTTTTCCCACACCAGACCTAGGCCACATTCACTTGTGGTCCCAAATCCGATACATATCTGATCTTTTGGAATGTGACTTTGGTTTGACGTGCATTCACACGACCTGCACGTCATTGAAAGGCGTAGAACTCAACAACCATGGAAGACGAAATCACAGAAAGCATTCAATGTAGGGAAAGTGAGGTTTTGGATTTCATTAATATTAGCGGGTACAACTCCGTTCAGCCTACGGTAGCCTAATAACTTTCAAATTGCTAGATACGCTACGCTGTTAGCATCCATGAATACTTCCACAAACAATGAGGAAACTGTGTGTGGCGTCACGTGCCCTCTTCTGTGCATGCGGGACACTTGTTGCATTTACCGTAAATTCCGGACTATAGAGCACACCTGATTATGAGATGCACCCACCACATTTTAAGAGGAAAACCGATTTTGTACATACACAAGCCGCACCTGTATATAAGCCGCACGCGCCCACATTTAAACATGTAACACAAACACAAAATTAACCCAAACCCGACTTCAAGTCCCGCGATTGAAACTAAATGTCCTTCATTAAAGTACACAGTCCAAAAATGAACGGAAAATGATACCGATACTTAAGGTTTGATGCAGACCTGCAGAGTCCGGGTCCCGTTGAAAGTAATCCAAGGAAAAAAGTGTATATTTCCAAAGGTAAGGGTGGGGAAAAATATATCAGATGAATACATTTACTCACGCAACTCCTTTTATCTTTAACCAACTTTTTACCCCCTCTTCTTTCCTTGTCTGTCCCTCACCTTTAGCGGTCCCCACTTAAATCCGGCACCCCGCGTTTGTTCCGCCCCTCATTTTTCGTTCATCCGTGCAAAACATATCAGAATAAGTGTCTAAAATAAATACAAACAAATACATTACAAAAATGTACAGTTGCAAATACATATTATACATGGGTTACACATATTTACAAAGAAAGACGGTACACCGAGAGAGTTTTCAAAGCTTTAATAATAATAATATAGCTTTGACAGGGCAGTTAATGGTAGCAACACTCGAGCGCCGCTAGCGACCGTTAGAAAAATGACACAAATTGGCCGTGTCACTGAATAAGCCGCAGGGTTGAAAGTTAGGGAAAAAAGTAGCGGCTTATAGTCCGGAATTTACGGTAGTTGGAAATGTCAACAAACTCTCAAAAACATCGGATTTTGCCAAAAGAATCCGATTTGAGCATTTAGCTCTGCAATGTGAACCTAGCCTTTAGGACTACCAAAATGTCCTATTAAGGACTACTAATCACCACAATGATGGTTAAAATCCTGGAAACTACAAATTCGAGTACACAAACACAATACACACACAAACACATGGATTCGTACTACTATCCTAGTTGAGACATTCCATTAACACGTTGCATTTTCGAGGCCCTTACCCTAACTTTGACCATCAAACTGATTACTTAACCCTGCCCTTACCCCAACCAAAGTCTATTTCAAATCTTAACTCTAAACCCACGTTTTCATCCTAAAAATGGAAGAATAGTGACATTAGAACCACCATAACGTACTGTTAAGGACTATATGGTGCACCGGGTTATAGGGCGCACCCCCAAAAAATAGCTTTTGGTCCTATATCTTCCATACATAAGGCGCACCGGATGATAAGGCGCTACAATGGGAACGTCGACAAAACAGTCAGATAGTTCAGTCCAACGTATTACCCCCTTAACATTCCGAAAGCTTGCAAAGAAGCAAATACGTGTCGTAGACACGTGCGGATGCGGTGTCCGTACGATGTCACTCTTGATGCATCGTTCCAAATATCATTCGGAATGTTAAAGTCTTGGGATTCAAGAAATGCCAACCATTCCTTAGTTTCTATTTTCTTTTTCGCTCGCAACTTTACTGTGCATATGACAATAAACACTTGGAATTGAGTTTAATTTAAAAAAAGACCCATCACAGAAACATCGATATCACTCTGAAACAAGGTACTGGGAAAATATATAGCCGGAGTAGCTCACCGAAGTCGTTGCGTTCAATAATAATGTGCAACCATGGTCCTCTTATATCCGTGAGTGTAGTAAATCCAGGAGAGTAAAATATTTACAAATACAGTACAGAATAGTGAAATACTGTTTACTCTTTGCCGTAGTTCTACCGAGCATGCTATTCACATTCATCTTTTTCGGCCAATTGCAGGCTTTGTTTTGTTCCTTTAGCCTATGCAAGCCTGTAAATGATAAAAAGGATCCGTCCCCTTTACCTCCGAATAACTTTAGCCAATAGTGATCGATTCAAATGATGATTGACACATTGGTTAGCCAATGAAACGCCGGTATATAAATCCCAGCATACACGGCGGACGACTTCGCGTTCGGGGGAAAATCTAGTCGGCGGCTGCTTGCTTTAGTTGCAAGACTTTGCGACTTAATATTGATCCATATATTAGGCGCACTGTATTATAAGGCGCATGGTCAGTTTTTGAAAAAAATTAAGACTTTTAGGTGCGCCTTATAGTGCGGAAAATACAGTACACAGCAAAGTGCTTGCTCAGAGGGTAAGGAGTCCGAATCCTCTGCATAGCATAGAGCAGGGATGTCAAACTGGTTTTAGCTAGGGGCCACAAATGCTATAAAAAATCTCAAAGGACAAGTTTAGAAAAAGAGAGAGGGAGAAAATGAGAGAGAAAGAGGGGCAAGGAAAGAGAAAGTGATAAACAAATAGGGAGAACAAGGGAGACAGAGTAACGGTGAGAGAAAAAGAGCAGAATTGAGATATGAGTGGAGAAATAAACAGAAATAAAGAAAAGAGAAAGAAATGAAGAGAGAAAGAAGAAGAGAAAGATAAAAAGAACAAGAGAAGCAAAACAACAGAGAAAGAAAGTAAAAGAGTGAGCAGGGGAAAAAGAGACAAAGTGAGGTGAGAGAGAGATCAAAAAAGGGGGGAGAAAGAGAGACTGAGAAAGAAAGAGAAAAATAGAAAGAAAGACAATTACAGCGTAAGTTACGGAGAGGAAATAGAAAGAGAAAGAGTTGGAGAGTAAGAGAGAAATAGAAAAAAAAATAAAAAAGAAGAAAGTGAGAGAGAAATCGAGAAATACTACCAAAGTTGTTTTGCGAGTGTTAACTGGCTTGGGTGACATCCCGTGGAAATATTTAAAACTACAGCTCATTTGTCACTTGTGCTTCTCTCACTGTTGTCTTGTGGGCCAGATTTAAACAATCGGTGGGCCTGATCTGGCCCGCGGGCCGCCTGTTTGACACCTGTGGCACAGAGTAAGTTGGAAGACCCTTTTATAGGGGCGGCAGTGGCTCAGGAGGTAGCGTGCTCGTCTTGGGATCAAGTGATCGCAGTTCGAATCCCGGCTCCTCTGTGTTACATGTCGAAGTGTCCTTGGGTAAGACACTGAACCCCTAATACCCCCAATATGCAAGTTAGCGCCTTACATGGCTGCACGGCCGCTATTGGGAAATGTGAAGCACACTGTAAAGCGCTTTGGGAAGTCTTGACTTGAAAAGCGCTATAGAAATGCAGATCATTTCATTTGAGTGCCCTAGTTTTTCCCTAGCCACACCTCCACTACATTACCCACTAGCTGGAAGCAATCGTGGTAGTGGATGAACAAATTCTATGTGAACATGATGGGTTATGGAACGTAAATTACTACAGTGGTATCGAAGGATACGCACGTCACGAAGAGGTGGTTGCAGGAAAGACGAGGAAGAATAAACAAAAGTAAAGCGCAGTACTTGTCAGGCAGCATACTTTTGCAAATTGAACACTAGTTTGGCGTCCTAACCAAGTATAGTACTTCTTTTTTTAAGTGAATAAAGTGAATATCACATCAAATGCAGCTTGAAAGTGTGAGGGTAAGCAGGAAGTCTCTTACGATTTCCTAGGGAGGCATCATTCCCTCGCCCTCACCCAAGAAGTGGTAATAGGAGGAGAAAGATAAACAAGACGAAGTGGGTAGGCGAAAGAGGAAGTGACGGGATTAGGCTTTAGTCTTGTTATGACCTTGTTTATTGTTTTTTTTTGTTTTATTCAAATATTTACGTCACCCACTGGCACCCGTCACTGACAACAACCTCACTAACCCACCAAGGCTTGGTAAGACTGCTGGTTACCCTAGCAAGGGCTAGCTTGATTCGCTCTAAGTTGTTGTAAATTGTGCTGTATTTTTTCATTGAAAATACCAAATCGTCTGAATGACCTCAAACTTTTAAACGGTACTTTAGTCATCTTAACAAGGTATACTTTAGATATACAGCGGATCCTCGGTTTTCGACCATAATCCGTTCCAGAACCCTGTTCGAAAACCGATTTGTTCGATCACCGAAATCATTTTTCCCATTAAAAATAATGTAAATCGTTTTAATCCGTTCCAACACCCTGAATGTTTACCTTGAATGTTTAACGTAAACATGAAGCTAACCTAGGCTAATCGTACGTTCGCGTTATCGTAATCTTCCGTACGAAAGATTACGCTAACATGAACGTGTAAGAATAAAAAAATCAGGTCGTTTACAAGTCATTTAGCACCCGGGTCTCTACAACAAGTGGTGAGCGGTTCATTGGGAAGGGGGCTCCGTTCCAACACCCTGAATGTTGGGCTCTGTTCCAACACCCTGAATGTTTAACGTAAACATGAAGCTAACCCAGGCTAATCGTACGTTGGCGTTATCGTAATCTTCCGTACGAAAGATTACGCTAACACGAACGTGTAAAAATTATAAAAAGGGATAAAGAAAAGAATTATGAATAGGATTTCTTACCTTTGTGGTGGTCAGCAGAAGGCGCAGGTGGACGGTGGAGCTATTATTTCTTTCTTTAATACAATAGTTGTACGCACTACTTTTCATTTTTCACCCGTAGCAACTTTGCTGCTTGCACTGACTTTCTTCGGAGGCATAATTAGGGGCTAAAACACCCGTACGCTGCTCAGCATCGCACCCTAGCGTACGCACTCACGCATTACCGGCGTTCAAACTCCGATTTTTTGACCAAACAGCGAAGCAAGAATTTCTCCAAATTTTTGGTCGGACTCCGATTTGTTCGAACTGAGAGGCGTTCGAAAACCGAGGTTCCGCTGTACTTATTTTTTCAAAAGGAAGGGTTTTTTCCCCCTTGTAGTCTGCTGGGCTACCATCAACAGTTATTAGAGGTTGGTTTCTGACTTTTTAGGTGGACTTTCTGACTTTCAACTCTCGTTTCTCTTTCTACTTTATGCTAACATGCTAATGCTGCGCTCTGCTTTTTAGCATTAACCTTACATATGGACGGGTTGCCTCTGTGCACTTGGTGCCATCTGGTGGCTGTTTGGTGCTAAGGCAGCTATTTAAAGTGAGCTTTATCTGGAAGAAGTTGCGCTTTGCTGCCGCGTATGTGTAAAGTATACTCTGATTTTCTGTAGTATCAACTCTACGCTAAATCTTAGTGACCAATCTTGATCAAAGCTATCGCCACTGTGGCCTGTTTTTTGTTTTCATCTCGAAAAGCTTTTGTTTACTTCCTGGTGGCAGTGTTTTTGCAGCGGGACGTGATATCCACAAAGACGAGCTACCATAGGGGAAGTCTCAAACTTGCTGACCCGGCACCCCAAGGCCCCAAATCCCACAGATTCCGGAAGTATACCATGGAATCGGTACGCCTCACCCCTTTACCGCTCCAGTCACCTTTTGCCCCAAAATCTACCTTAAAGACGAGTTTTAGGGTCTTTTCTACCCGATCACCAATAGCAGACCCTTCAGTCCACGTGCCCTCTCCCTCAAAATATAAAACCACATCTTTGGTGCCCACCACTCAAGTCCTGGAGCCACTAGCACCCCCTGGACTGCTTGACTTTCCCCTCCGATTTTCGGGTGGGCGTCGACCCTTCCTGGCTTTTATCTCCACCCCTCTCAGGAAACGCCCAAATGTGGGGCGTCGCCCACCAATAACGGGAGCTCCTTCCAGGGGGCCAACCACGGAGGTCCCTGAGCCTTTTGTGTCATCGGTGAGCTCAGTCACTGGGACAAAAAGCAGAAGAAAACGCAAGGGGGGTGCAGCATCAACTAGCAAGTCCTTTTTGACCCTCGCCCACCAACCAGTTTCTAAGGATGCTTCAGCTCTTCTCAATTCGTCGCCATCTCTTCCCAAAACCATCACTCTACAGACGCTTTCTGTGCTCTCATTGGCCGATTCAACGCTGTTTTCTGGTTCCTTAACCACGGCCTCTCCCGACCCTGATCCTACCCCCACTCCAAAAACTGATAAACAGAAGCTTTCTATCCTCTCATTGGCTGATTCAACGCTGTTTTCTGGTTCCTTAACCACGGCCACTCCCGACCCTGATCCTACACCTACCCCAAAAAGTGATAAACAGAAGCTTTCTATCCTCTCATTGGCCGATTCAACGCAGTTTTCTGGTTCCTTGACCATGGCCTCTCCCGACCCTGATCCTACACCTACCCCAAAAACTGATAAACAGAAGCTTTCTATCCTCTCATTGGCCGATTCAACGCAGTTTTCTGGTTTCTTAACCATGGCCTCTCCCGACCCTGATCCTACACCTACCCCAAAAACTGATAAACAGAAGCTTTCTATCCTCTCATTGGCCGATTTAACGCAGTTTTCTGGTTCCTTAACCATAGCCACTCCCGTCCCTGATCCTACACCCACTCCAAAAACTGATAAACAGAAGCTTTCCATCCTCTCATTGGCCGATTCAACGCAGTTTTCTGGTTCCTTAACCATAGCCACTCCCGACCCTGATCCTACACCCACTCCAAAAACTGATAAACAGAAGCTTTCTATCCTCTCATTGGCCGATTCAACGCTGTTTTCTGGTTCCTTAACCACAGCCACTCCCGACCCTGATCCTACACCCACTCCAAAAACTGATAAACAGAAGCTTTCTATCCTCTCATTGGCCGATTCAACGCAGTTTTCTGGTTCCTTAACCATAGCCACTCCCGACCCTGATCCTACACCCACTCCAAAAACTGATAAACAGAAGCTTTCTATCCTCTCATTGGCCGATTCAACGCTGTTTTCTGGTTCCTTAACCACAGCCTCTCCCGACCCTGATCCTACACCCACTCCAAAAACTGATAAACAGAAGCTTTCTATCCTCTCATTGGCCGATTCAACGCAGTTTTCTGGTTCGTTGACCACGGCCACTCCCGACCCTGATCCTACACCCACTCCAAAAACTGATAAACAAAAGCTTTCTATCCTCTCATTGGCCGATTCAACGCAGTTTTCTGGTTCCTTAACCACACCCACTCCCGACCCTCCTGCACCCACTCCAAAAACTGATAAGCTGGGAACTTTTCCAATTTTTGGACTCAAAAGAGCTTTTGCCCTGTTGCTGATGGATCCTCTGCGGGAAGAATCGGGGGAGGAGTTTTTAGTGGAGGCTGAGCCAGTCGCATCCACTTCATCAAGAGACTCCTCGGCACTTCCTGTTTTTTCTGACCCTCTTCCCGCGACGAACGGTAACAAGCAAGAGGCGGGGCCACAGACGACAACGTTCCGCTTTGGCTCCGCCTACTCCAAGCAAACTTTTGAGCCCCACCCCTTTCTCGGCCCTCTTTTGACTCCTCCTTTTGGTCATCTAGCACCGCCCCCTTCTCAACCGGATCCTCCCCTTCTTCACTTGAGCCCGCCTCCGTCCCATAGGACTCCCACTTTTCATCTTCTGTCCCTGCCTCTCTTTGACTTGACTCCTCCCCCTATATTTGACCCACCCTCAGGGACCCCAAGTATTCCCACCCTCACATCGGCCACACCCTTTTCAAATGACGCCACTTCCTATCAGCCCTCCACCATCCTTGAGCGCCATCCCATAAACAATATAGCCGCAGGACTGTGGGGAGCGTGTCCGTGCAAGGACGGCCGTGATTGGACGAGGGACAGTAGGTCAACCTGTCCAATTCTAATCATAATCATGATTAAATATCATCCCGATTGTATTCATTAATTCCCCGTTTTTGATTGGTGCTTCTTGGTTGATGAGGCAGCTGTCAATCATGAGAGGTTTTCTGGTTGAAGTAGCTGATGATTATTTGTAACTACCGTAAATTCCGGACTATAAGCCGCTACTTTTTTCCCCAAATGTTCAACCCTGCGGCTTATTCAGTGAAGCAGCCAATTTATGTAATTTTTCTAACGGCCACCAGCAGCGCTGGAGTATATAAGGTAAGATTAAGACCAGTAGAATATGTGCGCCAAGAAAGACTGCAACCTCTAAGTTTATTTATAATGAGGAAGACGCCCTTGATGGCGATAGTTATGAGGTGGAAGTTGAGGACGATCTACCGTGAATTTCACAATTACGGGATGCTTTATTTAGACAGACACGTTTGATGCCTTGCGAGCGTGATCCTACGCGTGTTGGTACCTTTCAAAGGCACGGTTTGGGATGAAAGTTATATTATTATTATTAAAGCTTCGAAAACTCTCTCGGTGTACCGTCTTTCTTCGTAAATATGTGTAACCATGTATAATATGTATTTGCAACTGTATATTTTTGTAATGTATTTATTTTAGAGATTTATTCTGTTATGTGTTCTACGGGCGAATCAAAAAGAAGGGGCGGAGCAAACGCGGGCTGATGGGAAGTGAGGTAAAGCTGAGTTACCGGTAGATCTGTCTGTTGTCGCAGCGGACAATAGTGGATATATATTTTTCCCACCCGTAACTTTGGAAATATACATTTTGTTTCCTTGGATTACTATCAACGGGACCCGGACTTTACAAGTCTGCATCATTCGTTAATTACTGGTATCATTTTTCCATTTATGATGCCGACCGTGGTTCTAGGATTGTGTACTATTGACTTTTGGATTGTATCGGTAGGAGGCTAGGACCTTGACTTAGCCCCTTGGCTGGGAGCAAGTGTCTCGGCTTATTGGCTCTGTAGTGTATTATGATTTGAAGGATAATGGATAATTGATTAAGAATATAGAACAACAAATCACTACAATATCACAATCGTGGAACCTACAGCCTGGTCTGGATTAAACTTGTGATCGTGTCACAAGTTTTGATGCAGGCGCGCGCGGCTTATACACAGGTGCGGCTTGTGTAAGTACAAAAGTGGAAAATCACTTAAAAAGTGGTGGGTGCGGCTTATAATCAGGTGCGCTCTATAGTCCGGATTTTACAGTACATTCTTTGATTTACTGGTTGTGCTTTTCTTCATCTCTTTCCTGATTGCTTGCGTGACTAGTTTAGAATGACGCTGGAATGACATCTGGTGGCCAAAACTAAGCATACCAGCAGCAGCAACTCTTTTTCAATAACACAATCAGTGGTGGGAACAAAGGGGAAATCGTTTGAAATGTAATTTACTATGTGTTGGGTTGCTGCGTGTGCAGAGGCCTTGTTTTACAGGTTGGCTTTGGTGGTGCATGATGGGAGTTCTACACTGAATCAAGCTGATGTGGAAGAAGCCGTCGCATTTTGGGTAAGTTTGCATTAAGGATGATACAGTTTTCTAAGTTGATGCCGTGTCTGATCAGCCGATATTTACCGTAAATTCTGGACTATAAGCCGCTACTTTTTTCCCGAACGTTCAACCCTGCGGCTTGTTCAGTGATGCGGCCAATTTATGTAATTTTTCTAACGGCCGCCAGCGGCGCTCGAGTACAAAAGGTAAGATTTAGACCGGTGGAATTTATGCGCAGAGGAAGACTGCAACTTCTTAGCTTGTGCACAAATTAAACTAGCGTAGAAATATCCTCACCATGCAAATTGCAAAAAGAAAGGCACATGACGCAGCTTTCAAGCTAAAAGCAATCGAGCAATCCGATAAAGAAGGAAATAGAGCTATTGCACGTAAACTTTACTTTGCAAGCGTGTTGCTAGCGTGTTTTGGAATATGTTTTGGAATAAGGGAGCATGGGACGACGTCTATATGACAAAGTTTCTTTCCGATACTGATGAAGATGACTTTGATGGTGTCAGTTATAAGGAGGAAGATGAGGACGGTTTACCGTGATTTTTAAAAGTACAGTCTATTTTTTTAACAGACCCTTTTACTGTTGTGCGAGCGTGTTGCTAGTAGCGTGTTGCTACCTGTCACAGTCACGTTTTGGGATGAAGGTTATATTATTATTATTAAAGCTTTGAAAACTCTCTCGGTGTACCGTCTTTCTTTGTAAATATGTGTAACCATGTGTAATATGTATTTGCAACTGTATATTTTTGTAATGTATTTATTTTAGAGACTTATTCTGATATGTTTTCCACGGGCGAATCAAAAAGAAGGGGCGAAAACAACGGGGGCTGATGGGAAGTGGAGTAAAGGTGAGACGTGTTTTTGGACGCAGCGGACGATAGTGGATATATATTTTTCCCACCCTTACCTTTGGAAATATAGACTTTTTTTCCTTGGATTATTTTCAACGGGACCTAGACTCTGCAGGTCTGCATCAAACCTTAAGTACTGGTATCATTTTCCGTTCATTTTGCCGGCTGTTGTTTTTGGACTGTGTACTTAATATTCAGTCACAATCGCGGGACTTAAAGCCGGGTTTGGGTTACTTTTGTAATTGTGTTACATGTTTTAACGTGGGCGCATGCGGCTTATATACAGGTGCGGCTTGTGTAAGTACAAAAGCAGTTATCCTCTTAAAATGTGGTGGGTGCGTCTTATAATCAGGTGCGCTCTATAGTCCGGAATTTACGGTATTCACTATTTGATTGGCAGAGCAAGAAAGTAAAATATAATCTGTAGCATAGAAAAAGACATTTTGTTGTCTTGTTTTAAATTCTAAATGAAGTCTATGAAGTCTCACTATCGCCCCCTGCCATGAGGCGAGAGAATTGTGTGCCTCACTCTGAATCTACAACCCTCAGTAATGTTGCTCCTTTTAAATAAAAGCATCAATCTATAGGTAATCGTCGTCCATTACATGCTTTTTAAAAAAGTACATCGGTGATGAGAAAATAACTTGCTGTTAGCTTGCTAATACTATTACTAGTTTTATTGTTTGGAGCTGAAGTGTGCTGAATCAGAATGCTTGGTCTCACTATCGCCCTCTGTCATGAAGCAAGAGAACTGTGTGCCTCACTGTGCATCTGCAGACACTCATATTACTTGTGTTAATGATATTCATAATGTGAAAATTCAGCGATTTTGAAAAAGAAAATCCTAAAATATTGAAGTGAAATGAGAAAATACGATTTAACATTTTTTTTCAATTGTATATTTCCTTGATATGTTATCACTCTGGGGGCTAATGCTCAATATAAGCTAATGGATTTAATAGAATAGAATATACCTTTATTGTCATTGTTACAACATGGGTTGAATATATTGTGACAACGAAATTGGACGTGGCACTCCAGGTCCACATTTTACAGTGAGGATAAGGAAAACAAAGAGATAAAGGAACAAAGAAGATGTTTGTACTGTCCTTGTTGCTGGCTTTGTTTTCCTCCGGAGGGGAGGTGTATTAGGGGGTGAGGGACAGACAGAGATGGGCGGATCCAACTAGATGTTTGATCTTACTGTACACACGGTCCAGTGTTTTTTCCCTAATCAGTCCACATAAATGAATGCCTGGTAGGTTAGGTTGTTGCGTTAGGTCAATGAGAATTAGAGCTAAGATTCATGGCCCGAGCCCGAACCCGAACCCGAGGCAATTTCGGGCCGGGTCGGGCCTGAAATGTCAGTCATACGGTCGGGTCGGGTCGGGTTCGGTCCTGCTTTTTTTTTTTTTTTTTTATTTTTTTTTTTTTATTAATTAATAATTATAAATATATGTTCATTAAAAATATATACTTAAACTATGTATGGATACTAGACCAAGGAATACTTGTTATAAAATAAATAATTTGGATAAAACGGAGAAGGAGCTGTAATTGCTTTTAACGGAGCCAGAGCATGCTCTGTGCACGTGACGTGACGTGAATGCTGTCCTCTTAATAATCTTCCCCTCCGCAAATTCGCGTGATTTTGGCCTGGTATCCCCGATATGGAGTCGGACCAACAAGAAGTTAAGGATAAACTCAAGAGAGGAGAACTGACGAGGAAAACGCACTCTGGTAAGAGTTTTAATAAGCGTTTTATATAGAATACGATCGCTTTTGTCGGAAGCGTACATTGACGTTGGTGACATTTTCATCCGCGTTAAAAAACGCAATTTGCAGAATAAAATCACGCTTTATTGTTTAAATAAACGCGTTATATAGACTAGGATCTCCCAATTATTATAATTAGCTCGCTTTATTGTTTTAATAAGCGTTTTATATAGAATACGATCAGGGGGGGGGGGGATTTGCATAGGAGTCGGAAAAGGGCACAACACGTCAACACCCCCTCAATGATAGTGCCGCGCTAAAATCTTAAGGACGTACTACTACTGCTGCTGTGGATTATGGCCCAATGATCAAGTCGTCAAAATGACGGACGCCCTTAAATGTTTTCGCTACCTCAAAAAAAAAAAACCGTCAATGACAGATTGTCGCTTAATGTAACATCTGCAGTGCAGACACAGAAATATAAAAGATGTAAATGTTTATACAGTTTTATTTAACTTAGGCCTAGATGTTGTAACAAAAGGCAGAGTTTAATTTGTTATCATAAATCACCCCTCCTTATAAATAAAATATGTAATTTCGGGCCCCCTCGGGCCGGGCCAGCAAATCCAGTTAATAAGTCGGGCTCGGTCCGGGTCGGGTTTAATACCCCTCGGGCCTGCGTCGGGCTCGGGTGCTTTTTTTGGGCCCGATCTTACCTCTAATGAGAATTGAGCTAAGGATTTTATTTTGATTTTGAGATGTCCTATTTATTAGCTGGTTTAGTCCTTCTGGAGGCTAATGCTAATCCCAGGCTAACGTTAGCATGTGTTTTTGCAACATCAGCTAAACGAGACTTTCCACAACTGGACACACGCCGCCTCTGTGGACTCGCTCAGGTGAGTCCCAAGTTAGTAGACACTCAAAAAATATCCTCTCGGTACATGCCACCTAACGATGACATTTGTTCTTTGCAGCGTGCAACCTGAAAGTCACTCAAGGTCAGTCTTTTTTTCTGTCATTCTAAAAAAAAAAGTGGTGTGGATGATTTATTGTGTTGACATCGAGTCGTTGGTTTTGTTCAGCTTCCTCTGTCGAGCCCTGCTGCGCCACAAGGACATCACCGATGACATCACTGACGTCACAGAAGAAGTCCGGGACAGAATCTCGAACGGGGACCCCAACGTTGGGGCCGGTCTTCTGGTCCAGGCCGACTCCGTTCGTGTGAGCCCGTTGGGTAAATCAACAAACGCACAATGCTCAGAATTTAGAAAGTTATTAGCCACCAACGCATACAGACGCTGCCCTACTTACGAACGAGATTCCGGATGATCGTTTGTAAGTTGAATTTGTTCGTAAGTTGCTTCAGTGCTATATTTTCTATGTTTAAGATTTATATAAGTATGTGTAAGGCTTGTGTACGTAACCTGTATTGTTTTGTACAAAAAAATAAACATTCCATTAAATAATATGCTCTATAAAGATAAATAAAGCTAAGTTTAACTTACTTTTGGAAGATGAGCTTCAAGAGTTAGGCGACTTCCTCCTCTGTGGCTGAAAAAAAGCGATCCAACCATTTTCTCAACCGCATCAAGCTTTCTTATTCCACTTTCATTTCTAAAGAAACTGCTCGCATCTTCTTTACACTTCAACCAAATTGAGTGGATGCATGAGATATTAAAAAATACAAATGTCAAAGTTCTTAGCGCACTGGAGATACAGTATAGTATGTTTACACACGAACTAGGAATACGAAGCAGATTTCTTCTTCAGGGTGGATGCTGGGTGATCTCTCAGCGCCACACCCTGATAGTGGCGGAAAGAAGCACTACAGTGCTGTCCTGTACTTGGAAAAAGGTGCACACAATACAAAATCTAACAGCAATGTCCGGATATTTTTCAACATCCAGAATTTTTTTTTCATATCTACTGTCAAATGGTCGTAAGTAGGGGAGCGTCTGTACGTATCTTTAGCAAACATGGCATTTTAATACACAGGTGGGCAAATATTTTGAGTCGTGGGCCACATTGGGTTCAAAATTTTTGGGTAAAGAGGCAAAGGAAAAAGAAAAGATTTTATTTTACTCCACAAAATGAAACATGATGTCACAAACCCGTGGACACTTCCAGGAAACATTGGTCAACCCGTGCCTTTATATTTTATCCATTTTTCATTCTTTATTTTGTCTTTGTACTTAAGAACTAACGTTCACTCTCGTTTCTGGCAGAGAACTGTCCGGAAGAACCCTCGGTTCACTACCGCTGGCCCGAAAGCCGACCCAGTGTGGCTCATTTCCTGCCGTGCTTCCCCAACAAGGAGCGGAGCGCCACCCGAAGCTGGTAGGTCGAAATTTCTAAACTACAACAACTATGGAAATTGAAAAATGACAAATTACAAACCAAAATACACGACAAAATACATCCCTCATTATCTCTCATTAGCTACACCGCTTATCCTCAGTAGGGTCGCGGGGGTGCTGGAGCCCATCCCAGCAATCATCGGGCAGTGGGCAGGGGACACCCTGAACTGGTTGCCAGCCAATCGCAGGGCACACGGGGACGGACAACTCACTCGCTCATATTCACCTGAAATGCATGTTTTTGGAAAACTACGAAAAACTACATGTGAATACAAAATACACGACAAACTACACTTCGAAATAAAGGACAACATAAATTGCACTGTAAACGACAAAATACACAAATTGAAAAATGGCGCAAAAAACGTCAAAATACATGAAACAATATGTGACAAAATACACAACAAAATACACGATAAAATACATGTGAATACAAAATACATGTGAATACAAAATACACGAGAAACTACATGTAAATACAAAATACATGACAAAATACACGGCAAACTACACTTCGAAATAAAGGACCACATAAATTGCACTGTAAACGAGAAAATACACAACAAACTACAACAAATATGGAAATTGAAAAATGACACAAGAAACGTCAAAATACATGACACAATACACGAGAAAATACACAACAAAATATACCAAAAAATACATAACAAAATGAATTAAAAACATTTTAAAAAATAACACAAGAAAGGACAAAATAAATGAAACAATACGTGAACAAATACATGACAATATACACAACAAATACATGACAAAATAAATGACAAAAGACACTCAAAACACATGATAAAGTACGCAACAAAATAAATAAAGGGTCCAATGCATGAAATAATTAATAACTTGTATTTTATGTCATATATTGTGGGGTCTAAAAAGTTGACCACTGACGTGTGGGAGAACTATAAATTGGCTAACGGTAGAAAAAACATTAGGCAAAGACTTGTAAAGTTTTTAAGCAGCTGTCTCAGTGAGGAGCGGACAATTTGCTCGCTCTCGGCTCACCAGTCACACTCACACACCGTCACCCCCTGTCTGCCTCTGTGTTTTATTGAAACCACAAGACAGGAAAGGTACTGGTATGTTTAAACAGAGAGAAAAGACCAGCCCCATGGAAAAGTACCGACACCTTTAAACAAAGACTAAGAAATGGCCAAAAGGGACATCAACTGATTAAAAATACACACCTTGAGCAAATACGTTTAAGCCTACTTCACATATATTTAGGTCCTACGTGTTTTATTAATATGTGCATTTACTTAATATGCCACATCTTATTCCTCCTACTTATGGCAGGATCGGTCATCCCTCTCTCTTTTCGCAGCTTGATCGACCTTCACAACTTTTCGTCCTTCTGGTCGCCCGCCGACTTCAGCAACTGCACAGACATCGACGCCATCCGGGTCTCGGCAGGTAAGCCCCGCCCCCTCGCAGACACCCCGCCCCTTCTCACAATTCCGATCGATCGTTGGCTGCAGAGAATGCGGCCGAGGTGGCCGTGCAGCTCGCCGCCATAACCGACAACCAGCTCTCCCGGGAAGAGGTGAGCTTTTATATTTGTTTCCCTGCATTCTCCGCCCCTGCAAGCTTCGCCCCTGCAAGCCCCGCCTCCTAACCCATCTCGCTGTGACTTTCTATGCTCAGGTGTCCAAAGTTGTGAGCAAGGTGCAGCAACTTGTGGGCGTGGCTAACATCAACACCAGTTTAGCCTCCACCGTGGTTACCATCATCTCTAACGTGATGAGCAGTTCCCCAAGCGACCTAGCACCCGCCTCGGACAGGTAGGCCCGACCGATTTCAAGTTTGGATTTAGTTTGTAGCGTTTTGAGGGGGTCAATGCATTATTTTGTTAAATTATCAATTGACAAATTAGTTTAAAGAGGCGAACTTCAGACAGTGGTATCTCAGCACAGTGGTACCTCTACTTAAGAATTCAATTCGTTCAGGGAGTAGCATAGTAACCTGAAAACTTTGTATATAGGGACGCGTTTTTAATGTTAATCGGCTAATCCGTTTCAAGCCCCGCAAAAGTACAGTATGATTTTTTTCAAAAAAATCATAAAAGAGCATCAGAACATTGAACAAATACATAAAACGAGAAGCAAATAATGAAAAAAAAACAAAGAATAAAGGATTTTTTTAATGTGTTCTGTGGGATAGAAAAAACATTCTGTCGGGGGCCGGACTAGTCGATTAAAGAGAAAGAAAAAGAGAGATAAAGAAATAAGACAAAGAAAGAGAGAGAGGGAGAGAGCGTGAGAAACACAAGAGATAAAGATAAGTCGTGAGAGAGGGGGAAAGAAAGGGAGCGGAAGAAATAAATCCAAAGAGAAATAGAAAGACAGAAGAAGAGAAAAGAGAAAAGAAAGCGCAAAGGGTAGGAAGAGAGAAAGAGAAAAGAGCAAAAGAAGTTAAAAAGACACGGAGAAAGAACCAGTTTTTTTTTTCCTATTTGTTCTTGAGAGTTATTTTCTACTACAGCGGAATCTCGGTTCTCGACCATAATCCGTTCCAGAACCCTGTTCGAAAACTGATTTGTTCGATCACCGAAATCATGTTTCCCATTAAAAATAATGTAAATGGTTTTAATCCGTTCCAACACCCTGAACGTTTACCTTGAATGTTTAACGTAAACTTAAAGCTAACCCAGGCTAATCGTACGTCCGCGTTATCGTAATCTTCCGTATGAAAGATTACGCTAACATGAACGTGTAAAAATAAAAAAATCAGGTCGTTTACAAGTCATTTAGCACCACAAGTAGCTAGCGCTGGAAAGGGGGCTCAGTTCCAACACCCTCAATGTTGGGCTCCGTTCCAACACCCTGAATGTTTACCTGAATGTTCAACGTAAACATAAAGCTAACCCAGGCTAATCGTACGTTCGCGTTATCGTAATCTTCCGTACGAAAGATTACGCTAATATGAACGTGTAAAAATTAAAAAAAAGGATAAAGAAAAGAATTATGAATAGGATTTCTTACCTTTGTGGTGGTCAGCAGAAGGCGCAGGCAAGATCAGCAATAGTTGTACGCACTACTTTTCTTCGGAGGCATAATAAGGGGTGTTGTGGAAAATAGACTTGCATTTGTAGAATAGAGTTGCATACATTTAGAAATGTAGAAAGACTTGCTTACAGTAGTGAGGGAATGTTGACATCATTTCAAGAAGGTCCTTGGCAAGACAGTTGAGTTTCCCTAAAAGGGCATGAGACCTGCAAGGTCCCTCTGAGCAAACTGAGGCGAACAACATGTCCTAATAAGGGTACGACAACATCTTCCTTGTTGAGACGTCAGATCTCCGCCGCCTCTTGGGTTGTACTCAAATTGAAGCTATAAAAGCATTGTTATGTCTGGAGTTCTCTGAGTTCTTTGGGATGACGAAATAAAGAGCTCCCCCTCATGGCAAGCCTTCGTGTACTTGATTAAATCACGTAAGAGAAGACTTAAAAGACTATCGAACCTGCATTTTCCCCTACAGGGGCTAAAACACCCGTACGCCGCTCAGCATCGCACCCTAGCGTTCGCACTCACGCATTACCGGCGTTCGAACTCCGATTTTTTGACCAAACAGCGAAGCAAGAATTTCTGGAAAGTTTTGGTCGGACTCCGATTTCTTCGAACTGAGAGGCGTTCGAAGACCGAGGTTCCACTGTACATAGTTTGATTTTGCAAAACCAGTGTGATTTTGTCGGTAGGGCATTGAAGGCAGTGGAGCGTCTCCTGGATAAATTGCAATTCGAAGGCCCCAGCGTCAGCATCAGCTCCAGGCGGCTGACGTTGGGGGTGTCGGCCTTCAACGCCTCGGCCTTCAACGGGACGTCCTTCAGCGCCTTCATCCCCACCAACTCCACCGACCCCCAGGTGGCGCCGGCGCCCCCGCGTTGCTCGCAAATGCGGATTTCCAAAAGCGATTTTTTTTCCCTTTCAGGTCGACTTTCAATCGGAGCAGATGAACTCCTTGGCTCAGGTTACTCTACCGCCTTCCCTGCTCGCGGGGGTCGACTCGTCCTTGCCCACCCGCATCAACTTTCTGTTCTTCAGCACCACGAACCTCTTCCAGGTCATAGTTCAACTTTCTTACACGTTTCTAT
The DNA here is from genome assembly GCF_059441175.1 of Urocampus carinirostris. NCBI lineage: Eukaryota > Metazoa > Chordata > Actinopteri > Syngnathiformes > Syngnathidae > Urocampus > Urocampus carinirostris. The sequence continues at coordinate 8,957,401 of NC_142368.1, forward strand.
GGTCCTGATTTTTTTACTCGTGTATTATCAGGGTTGGGTAGGGTTACTTTAGCTGGATTACTTTCAATGACTTTTGGATGACTCCAATACCAAATATGCTCATAAAAGACAAAAGACACTAAATATGAATAAGAGGATGACTCACAACACGTGGTAAGCTTTCTCTCCTGGCTTTGATCTCTTTGATCTTCGGCAAAACGAGCATCAAATGCGACAGAAACAAAATGAAAATAAATCCAAACATCATTTTTGCCGTTCCATGTGTTCCGTTACTCCCCAAGCCTGCACAAAATTTGGTCATTTTATTCATATTTAGTTTCTTTTGTCATTGTGATTTTCTAGTTGGTTGACTGAGACTATTTAACCCTAATTTTAAGAATTAACCTGGAAATAACAATGTAATAACATGATAAAATGTTATTTTAAAAATACAACTGATGTAGCTTTATGTACAATATTTTAAAGTATTGATCGTTATTTTAAAGCAATTAATTAAGAAAATAAAATGAGAATCTATTCATGTATTGAACACATTTATTCATGTTTTATTGATTTATTTTACAGGAAATACAACAAACTAAACTCCAATATATGGGTTTTATAAAGCAAATTAGCAAAAAAATTGCAGGTTTTTTTAGCTAGCTATCTGGCTACTTTTTTAGCTTTGTAGCTAGCTGCTGTATTTTCCTACATGTTTAGCTATCTAGCTAGCTTTTTACAGGTATTGCATGCTATCTAGCTCACATTTGATTTTTTTCTTGATAGTTATTATGCTAAATTTTGGCCTCCTTTACAGCTAGCTAGCCTTTCTTTTAGCTTTTTATCTGGCTACTTAGTTAGCTTTTTACTCTTTTAGCTAGCTCACTGTTAGCTTTTTACCTCTTTACTTTTCTAGCTAACTATAAAGCTATCTAGCTAAGTTGCTTTTTTTTTTGATATTCACAACCACCTCGGTGCCCTTTGCGCTACTTAGTTACAAAAAGTAGCTGGACGCTTGTTAAAGGTTGGAGAACCCTGAGTTTTTAATTCACTAGCATCTGCGATTGTCGTTAGCTGGAACAGGACGGTCGCGCACTGATCAGCTACGTGGTGGCGAGTAGCGTGTTGAATCGCAGCATCAGCAACCTGAAAGATCCTGTCGAGATTCGCATCAGCCATCTGACTCCTCAGGTAAGCTGGTCAGGTTTTTTTGTCCCTCCCCGAAATAACATTTTGCATCGCCTTGACGACTGATCTCTTACTCTCAGACCATCCTCAGCCCCGTCTGCGTTTTCTGGGACTTCAGTATGAATGGTGAGCGATGACGATCGAAGTTTCTCCTCTCGGTGTAAGAAAGTGATGTGGAGAGCGGCCAGCTAGCTACCCGATGCTATCCTCGAGTTGAGCCAGGTCTCCCTGGTGATTAAGATACAAAATCCAAGTCATCCGTTTCATGAGGAATGGATTTGGCGTTAGTATGATACAGTCTTGGCAGGAGTGGTGTTCCCTGTAATTTTCCTTACGGGTCTGAGCGTTCACACAAAGTCGGTGAGCAACGCTTGAAACAACAGTGAGCAACAGCAATCCCAAGTGTGGCAAGATAATTAATTATCAAACATGTCCAAAATTTGACATCAAGTTACATTTTGCTGAGTTTCCGGCAATGCAAAATTATTCACTTTTGAATGAATTGACTCATGTACGATTGCAAAGATTGCAGGGCCTGTTTTTACAATTCTTTCACAAGATTTCCATTTTTTTTTCCTGGTGTCTTTTGTCGCATAATACTAACATTTTGGGGGGCTTATTTAGTTGGTTGCACGATACAGAAGTGTATTTAATTACATTTTTTAGTGGAAGTACAATGTTGGCAACAAGATTGACCTGGTATAATTGGAAATTATTTGAATGCAACACAAACTTTTTCCTCTTTTCCCTGTTTTTTTTTTTTGTTCCTTTTTAAAAAAAATCTCATTGTGTTTATTTTTTCAAAGCTGTTACTTTTATCTTGTTTTTTTGTTCTCTATTACCTTTTTCCCTTTATTTGCTTCTTTCTTTTCTTCTGGCTTTTTTCTGAAATTTTCTCTCCTTTTGTTTCGTTTTTTTCTCAGCTTTTCACATTTTTTTCATTTTGGTATTTTTTTCTTTTTTGTTCTATTTCCCCCCCCCCCTTCATTTTGTGCATTTTTGACATAATATTTGGTCGTTTAGGGATTAAAGAAGGAAAAACAAGCTGAAGAGCTGTTTGGGACCCAAAGGAGCTGGTTCTTTTTAGTGAACCGTGCCAAACAAGCCGGTTCTCGAAAAACTCAACTGACTTTACTCAACTTCGTTCTACTTCAACATTGACTTCAAAATACCGCATTTAGAACCCAACCCTGTCGTAAGCAGAGACTATCGTAAGTACAATTATACTAGGTAAGGCTTCAAGCTATTGTCTTACCTGTTTTGCAGGCATTTAATTGCAAAAAACAAATTCAGACTTGAATAAAAACCTTCTAACTCAGATTACTCCGCAAAGTATCAAAAGCGCGAAAAGTACACGGCAATACAGCGAGGGATTACTATATATCGTCACTGTGTGTTGAGATTTTGCATTTGACCACTAGGTGGTAGCGGAGGTTGGAACGGCGATGGCTGCCAGGTGTCCAAAGAATCCGGAGTCAACAAAACAGTTTGCCTGTGTGACCACCTGACCCACTTTGGCATCCTCATGGTGAGATGAGGAAAGGTCTGAAGTTCTGCTTTCTGGCAGTTTTATTGTTTATTTTCGTCTTCAGGACATTTCCGGGGTGTCTCCGCACATTGACCGGCGTCACAACCGCATCCTGACTTTCATCACGTTCGTGGGTTGCGGCGTTTCGGCCATCTTCTCGGCCGCCACGCTGCTGACTTACCTTGCCTTTGAGTACGTTTTTTTGCCCATCGCACCATTTGCCCGAAATGTCTAATATCAAAAAGTGTAAAATGCTACAGATGTTGTATCGGTAAGATCGGGCTTAAAAAATCCTGCCCAGTTCGAAAATGAATAAAAGCCCGAACCAGTCTGAGCCCGTACAATTAACTTGATTTGAGCAACCAAGTCCGACAAAAACCCAAATTTTCATACAGACGCGCCCCACCTGCGTTTCTTTTGAAATACAAGTGGAATAAGAAAGCTTGGTGCGGTTGATAAAAGTGTTGGATCGCTTTTTTGTTTAGTAAAAAACAATACAGGTTACGTATACAAGTCTTAAACATACATATATAAACCTTAAACCTACATTCCATACAAAATATAGCACTAAAGCAACTTACGGACAAATTCAACTTACAAACAATCGTCCGTAGGTAGGGCAGAGTCTGTATTTCAAACCATTTTATGGTGTACAAGGGTCTGCCATTCTCATCTTTTGCATTATATCTTACTCAATTTTTGTCTCTATTTTCCACATCACTAACTTTGTTGGGACCCATCATTATTGGCAAGAAAGGCAATAAAACACACTAAATCGCCATAAAATGAGATGCCGTCCCATTTAACAAAATCAGGACAGCACCGGTTGACTGAACAGTAAGAAGAGATTTTGAGACCTGATATTATCTGCAAAAAAAGGCAATGAAACACACAAATCCTCAACACGTGTTGTCGAACTGACTATCTCTCTCAAAATGATACTGGGGGACCAGGCAAGAGTAGTCAAGATGGCTGCTCATCTAATTTGGCCATCTCGTTAGTAAGTAAGGCAGCCTCTGTATTTGATTTGTGAGGACTCGGGAGGAGGGAAGGTGATTTTGCATGACTCTGCTCCCTTCTCTGTGTTCGACCGTGCTGAAGATCGTGCGCGGATCCTCATAGAAACATAGAACAATGACGGGTGGACAATTTTTTAAAAAAAGCCTGGCATGACCTGAATTTTAGGCTGGGTTTGGGCTAACCCGACCCGTAATTGGGGTTGTGTCGGGCCTAAAATGTCAATCATTTTTCAGGCTTGCTGCCAGGCCTGTTTTTGTTTTTTTAATCCAGCGTCCACTCGCGCTGTTTTGTTTTTTTAAATCCATGGCTACTCTCTAGCTACGGGTTGAAAAATCCATTTTTTTCCCCCGGGCAGGAAGCTACGTCGGGATTACCCGTCGAAGATCCTGATGAATTTGAGCGCCTCGCTGCTGCTCCTCAACATGTGTTTTTTGCTGAACGGCTGGTTGTCATGGCAACGCAATACGCCGCTATGCCTGATGGCGGCGGCTCTTCTTCACTACTTCCTTCTGACTTCCTTCACGTGGATGGGCTTGGAATCCGTGCACATGTACATCGCCCTGGTCAAAGTCTTCAATACCTACGTGCATCGATACATCCTCAAGTTCTGCCTCCTGGGCTGGGGTGAGCATGTTCTCACATTTTCAGAAATTCGGTTTAACTGTATCGTTACTGTTTGATTGTTTGTCTACTTCGAAGGAAGAGTAGTAAGACGAGTATTTGATTTTTCTTCCAGGTATTCCCGCCGCCGTGGTGGGGTTGGTTCTGGTGGTGGATAAAAACTCTTATGGACCCCAGGAGTACGGCAATGCACAGTTTGGTGAAGGGCCGTCGCAGTTGTACGTATATTTTATAGCGGTTTTGCTCAAATGTAATTTACTTCCTACACAAATCGAGCCAGCTCACAAAAATCAGGGCTCGAAATTGCTAATTAAGAAGCGAATTAGGTCAAAGTTACGGTGCATGAAGGTAAAAATACACAGGTTTCCCCGACGCTGTGTCCTAAATGCGGTATTTTGAAGTCAAAGGAGAACGAAGTTGAGTAAAGTTAGTAGAGTTTTTCGAGAACCGGCTTCTTTGGCTCGGCTCACTAAAAAGAACCGGCTCTTTTGGGTCCAAAACGGCTCTTCGGGTTGTTTTTGCTTCTTTCATCCCTATATGACCAAATATTATGTAAAATTATGCACAAAATGACTTAAAGGAAGGAGGGAATAGAACAAAAAAGAAAAATATACCAAAATGAAAAAGTAGTAAAAAGCTGAGAAAAAAAAGAAACAAAAGGAGGAGAAATAAAAAATGAAAAAATCAGAAATAATCCAGAAAAAAAGAAAGAAACAAAGGAAAAAAGGTAAACCTTTGCAATAATACATTAGTCAATAGATAGATAGATTATTCATCCCTGTAGGGAAATTAACCAGACATGGGGACTTGAGACTTAGTGACTTGGACTCGAGTCGACTCGAGTCGCTGTTTTTATGACTTGTGACTTGACTTGGACTTGGCAATCTAAGACTCGGGACTTGACTTGTGACTTGACTTGCCCAAGAAAAAAATACTTGGGACTTACTTGGGACTTGAAGGTGAAGACTTGAGACTTACTTGAGACTTGCACATGTGTGACTTGGTCCCATGTCTGAAATTAACACTTCCAGTAGTATCCTTGTGTTGAAAAATAAAATAATAGAAATAGAATACAGAAATATCCAATGTAACGTGTTGATATAGAGTATTTAAATAGTGCTACATAAAATACACACTTTAATAAAAATAGGGTAATATGCAAATGTGGTTTAATGTGGGCTTTTACTTCCCCGGGCAGAGTTCTTCCAATTATTCCAGAGGCTTGAGTTTTCAGTCTGCGGTTGAAACTTAAAGGAAGAAAAGGGGGGAAAAAAACATAGTCCAGGAGAAACAAGGGCTTGGTTACTGCAATGATGTGAGAGGACTATAGGTTGTTTTGTGGAGGGGTACTTTGGGGTTTCTGTGGCATTCCATATACACTTCAATTTGTGTGCAAGTGTGTGTGTATATGTAAACATACACATACTGTAGACACCCAGGGTACGGAAACATTTAATCGGTATTCCTGGAAAAAATGAATGATCACATGATTGACAATCTTTAGGCCAGCAGAGAAGGCTTTGCAGGCCCTGACGGCCCACCACTGATATATAGCTTCCTATATCATACATGAGCTAGAGAATGTTGACCTGACACTATAAATATTGTGCTATTTCAATAGCTTGCGAGAGTTAACGGTGTCTGTCCTCATCTCAGCTGTTGGATCCGGAGCGATGTGGTGTTCTACGTGGCGTGCGTGGGCTACTTCTGCCTCATCTTCCTTCTCAACGTGGCCATGTTTGTGGTGGTCATGCTGCAGATCTGCGGGCGCAACGGCAAACGCGGGAGTCGAACGCTGCGGGAGGAGGTAAGGTGGATACGAGCGCTTCTCCATACGAGTGCCCCTAGATACGAGCGCCCCTAGATACGAGCCCCCCTCGATACGTGCGCCTATTAATACCTGCTACCACTTCTTGATACAAGCGCCCCTTTATACGAGCGCCCCTCGATATGAGCGCTTCTTGATGGGAGCGCCCGTCGATACAAGCGCCTGTCGATACAAGCGCCTCTCTATACCAGCGCTTTTCGATACCAGCGCTTTTCGATACGAGCGCCAGTCTATACAAGCGCCTCTCGATACGAGCGGCCCCTAGATACCGGTGCGCCTCGATACGTGCGCCTATTAATACCAGCTACCACTTCTTAATACGAGCGCCCCTCGATGAGAGCGCCCGTCGATACAAGTGCCTCTCGATACCAGCGCTTTTCGATACCAGTGCTTCCCGATACGAGCGCCAGTCTGTACAAGCGCCTCTTGATACGAGCGCCCCTAGATACGAGCGCCCCTCGATACGTGCGCCTATTAATACCGGCTACCTCTTCTTGATACAAGCGGCCATCGATACAAGCGCCTCTTTATACGAGCGCCCCTCGATATGAGCGCTTCTCGATGGGAGCGCCCGTCGATACAAGCGCCCATCGATACAAGTGCCTCTCGATACCAGCGCTTTTCGATACCAGTGCTTTTCGATACCAGTGCTTCTCGATACGAGCGCCAGTCTATACAAGCGCCTCTTTATACGAGCGCCCCTCGATATGAGCGCTTCTCGATGGGAGCGCCCGTCGATACAAGCGCCCATCGATACAAGTGCCTCTCGATACCAGCGCTTTTCGATACCAGTGCTTTTCGATACCAGTGCTTCTCGATACGAGCGCCAGTCTATACAAGCGCCTCTTTATACGAGCGCCCATCGATACAAGTGCCTCTCGATACCAGCGCTTTTCGATACCAGTGCTTCTCAATACGAGCGCCAGTCTATACAAGCGCCTCTCGATACGAGCGCCCCTAGATACCGGCGAGCCCCGATACGTGCGCCTATTAATACCTGCTACCACTTCTTGATACAAGCGCCCCTTTATACGCGCGCCCCTCGATATGAGCGCTTCTTGATGGGAGCGCCCGTCGATACAAGCGCCCGTCGATACCAGCGCTTTTTGATTCCAGCGCTTCTCGATACAAGCGGCAGTCGATACCAGTGCTCCCTCAATACGAGCGCCCCTTGATACCAGTGCCCCTAAATACAAGCGCTTCTCGATACGGGTGCCCCTAGTTACAAGTGCTTCTCGATATGTGCCCTTCTCGATACAAGCGCCCCTTGATACCACCGCCCCCTCGATACGAGCGCCCCTTGATATGAGCGTTCCTCGATATGAGCGCTTCTTTAAATGACCGCGTCTCGATACGAGCTCAGTGAAAAGTGATGGGTCCCGGGGACTCGCATGCTCAAAAATTTATGGGTCCCAACAGAGATCTATGGGTCCCCAAAATTTAGTGTTATCGAGGTTGAAATTGTAAATCGGTGACAAATATATAATATAAATATAGCCCCTGCCCACTGCCTGGAGATGGCTGGGATGGGCTCCAGCCCCCCCACGACCCTAATGAGGATAAGCGGTACGGCTGATTCGATGAGAGATATTCATGCAGTTTAATCATCACAGTTAATTGATAATACAAAGCAAGTTATCACTCCTGATTTTGCGCTTCATGTATTCTTCGTGGTTTGCTGTCCCGCCACAGTTGTAATGCCTTCTAAAGGTCCAATCCATTATCATCCTCCTCATAGCGTCACCAGGAATATAATTGAGTCCATTTGGGCAGAAAAGTCCTTTTCTTGCTCGGAGTATTCTTTTGTTTATTTTCTTTCGTCGAATCTTTCGCTTCAAAACACGTGTTTTCCTTGCCTTCGCGGTCTTGTGAAGAATTTCTCCGCCGTTTTTTCGTGCCGGAATTATTGCCGCTGGTATCACTTTCCGCATTATGTTTCGACTTATTACCGACATTAACAATTTTATTTTGATTTGCACCTAATACCAACTGTTTTTTCGGAGGCATACTTCTCTTTCACCCGACAACCCCCAAAACAATGACGTTATCTCGAAGCAACGAGATCTCGTTTGCCGAGTTCGGCGCGAGACCAAAACAAGAATGGCGAATCTGCCTGACGAAAAGTTTGGCGTGCGGTAAATCTTTGTTAAAAAAAAAAAATCGGGTAATAATGACAATTTGGTGTCAAAAAAGTTGCGTCCCGGGGACGCACATTGATATGACACAATGCGTCCCCAGCAAAAATGATGCGTTTAGGACGCAGGGACGCAAGCAAACGAGAACACTGCGAGCGCCCGTTCATACTATCACCCTTTGATACGAGCATCCCCTCGATACATGCGCTACTCTATACGAGCGCCCCTTGATACAAGCTTTTCTTGATACGAGCGCCAAATGATACGGCGCCCCAATGATACGAGCGCTTCTCGAAACGAGCGGCCATTGATACAAGCGCCCTTTGATACAGGTGCACTTTGATACGAGAGCGCCTTGATACAAGCACTCCTTCGATACGGGTGCCCCAATGATACGAGCGCGCTGAATTACGAGCGCCTGTCGATACAAGCTCTTCTCGATACAAGCAGCCATTGATACAAGCGCCCCTTGATACTAGTGTCTCATGATTCAAGAGCCCCTCAATACAAGCACTCCCTCGTTACAAGCGCCCAATGATACGGCGCCCGAATTATAGGAGCGCGCCGAGATACGAGCGGCCATTGATACAAGTGCCCCCTTGATACAGGTGCACCTTGATACTGGCGTCGCTTGATACGAGCGCGCCTTGATACAGGTGCACCTTGATACTGGTGTCCCATGATTCAAGAGCCCTTGATACAAGCCCTCCCTTGATACGAGCAGCCATTGATACAAGCGCCCCCTTGATACGAGCGCGCCGAGATACGAGCAGCCATTGATACAAGCGCCCCCTTGATACGAGCGCGCCGAGATACGAGCGGCCTTTGATACAACCGCCCCCTTGATACGAGCGCGCCGAGATACGAGCAGCCATTGATACAAGCGCCCCCTTGATACGAGCGCGCCGAGATACGAGCGGCCTTTGATACAACCGCCCCCTTGATACGAGCGCGCCGAAATACGAGCGGCCATTGATACAAGCGCCCCCTTGATACAGGTGCACCTTGATACGAGCGCCCCTTGATACAGGTGCACCTTGATACTGGTGTCCCATGATTCAAGAGCCCCTTGATACAAGCCCTCCCTTGATACGAGCAGCCATTGATACAAGCGCCCCCTTGATACGAGCGCGCCGAGATACGAGCAGCCTTTGATACAACCGCCCCCTTGATACGAGCGCGCCGAGATACGAGCGGCCATTGATACAAGCGCCCCCTTGATACAGGTGCACCTTGATACTGGTGTCCCATGATTCAAGAGCCCCTTGATACAACCCCTCCCTTGATACGAGCAGCCATTGATACAAGCGCCCCCTTGATACGAGCGCGCCGAGATACGAGCAGCCATTGATACAAGCGCCCCCTTGATACGAGCGCGCCGAGATACGAGCGGCCATTGATACAAGCGCCCCCTTGATACAGGTGCACCTTGATACTGGCGTCCCTTGATACAGGTGCACCTTGATACTGGTGTCCCATGATTCAAGCGCCCCCTTGATACGAGCAGCCATTGATACAAGCAGCCATTGATACAAGCGCCCCCTTGATACAGGTGCACCTTGAAACTGGTGTCCCATGATTCAAGAGCCCCTTGATACAAGCCCTCCCTTGATACGAGCAGCCATTGATACAAGCGCCCCCTTGATACGAGCGCCCCCTTGATACGAGCGCGCCGAGATACGAGCAGCCATTGATACAAGCGCCCCCTTGATACAGGTGCACCTTGAAACTGGTGTCCCATGATTCAAGAGCCCCTTGATACAAGCCCTCCCTTGATACGAGCAGCCATTGATACAAGCGCCCCCTTGATACGAGCGCCCCCTTGATACGAGCGCGCCGAGATACGAGCAGCCATTGATACAAGCGCCCCCTTGATACAGGTGCACCTTGATACTAGCGTCCCTTGATACGAGCGGCCATTGATACAAGCTCTTCCCGATACGAGCGCCGTCTTCTTCATGTGCCCTTGTAACTCCGTCGCCCCCTACCAGGTGGTGCGCAACCTGCGCAGCGTGGTCAGCCTGACGTTCCTGCTGGGAATGACGTGGGCCTTTGCTTTCTTCGCCTGGGGGCCGGTCAGCCTGGTCTTCGTCTACCTCTTTGCAATCTTCAACTCGTTACAAGGTAACACCATCAAGAAAATGGCGCCTCACAAAAATCATAAAAATAATTCGGAATGTTTTTTTTTTTTTTTTTTTTGTGAGCGCAGGACTTTTCATCTTCTTCTTCCACTGCGCCCTCAAAGAGAACGTCCAGAAGCAGTGGAGACGGTCTCTTTGCTGCGCTCGCTTCAGACTCTCGGATCATTCGGGTAAAGTTTTTCATTCGTTTAGTGTCACAGCCACCAAAAATGAGTGCTACAAATTATAAAACAAACTAAGGTGATGCTAATTCCCATGAGCCTTTTGCTTGTGGTTAGCATTGCTCATTGTAACTTATGTTAGCATTAAACTATTTCCTTTTCATATCAAACATATTGAAATTATTCACTGATCAGTATTATCAATAAAGTTTGAAGGAGGGGCAGAGAAGTGGCAGTGAAAATTGGATGTAGTAATGAGGGCAGTCTGGGCAGCGCATATGCTATCCCATTCGTATGATGTGTATGTCAGCAGACACTAGCATGGACTGTCTGCCGGTCTTTTGCCTCTCAAACAGCTCTTCAGATTTTTGTGTTGCTTTAATGATCCATATATGACCAATTATAATGTAACATTATGCACAAAATGACTAGAAAAGGGGGAGGGGAAATAAAAAAAGAAAAAGAGGGCAAATCAGAAAAGAAACAAGGAAAAAATAAAATTAAAAATTAAAAAAAGAAAGAAAAAGAGAAAAGGCTAGAAAAAAGAAGTGAAAACCTCAGAGAAAAGAAACATGAGAAAGAAAAGCAAAAAAAGGAAAAAGCATGAAAAAGAAACAGAGTAAAGAGGAAAACAAAACAAAAAAAGAATAAAAAGGGAACAAAAGAACAAAGGAAATAGCATGAAAAAAGAGCTTAGAAAACTATAGAGAACAATAGAAAGACAGGACAGGAGGGAGAGAGAACTAAGGAAGGAAGAGAGAAAGAAAGGATGAAAGGAAGAGAGAGAAATAAGTAAGGAAGAGAAAATGAAGGGAGGGAGGGTGGAGGATCAAAGGAAGAGAAAGACAAAAATAAGGAAGGGAAAAAGAAAAAGGAATGAAGAGGGAAAAATAAGAGAGGGAAAAAGAGACAAAAAAAGAGCAAGAGAGAAACAAAGAGCTATAGAGAAGTATAGAAAGACAGGACAGGACGAGGAGAGAAAAAAGACAGGACAGAGAGAGGAGAGAAAGAAAGGATGGGAGAGAGAGATCAAAGGAATAGAGAAAGACAAAACGAAGGAAGGGAAAAGAAATAAAGAAATGAAGAGGGAAAAAGAAGAGAGGGGAAGGAGACAAAAAAGAGCAAGAGAGAAACAAAGAGCTATGGAGAAGTATAGAAAGACAGGACAGGAGGAGAGAAAAAAGACAGGACAGAAAGAGGAGAGAAAGAAAGGATGGGAGAGAGAGATCAAAGGAATAGAAAAAGACAAAAAGAAGGAAGGGGAAAAACTAAAGGAATGAAGAGGGAAAACGAAGAGAGGAAATAAGAGACGAAAAGAGCAAGAGAGAAACAAAGAGAGGAAAGAAGGAAAAAATAGAGAAGGGCAGAAGCAAAAGAAGGATGAAGGAACAGAGAAAAGAGAAATAAGATTAAAATAGAGCGAGGAAAAGAAGGAAGGAATGAATGAAAAGAAAGATGAAGGAAGAGATAAAAGAAAAGGGATTAACAAAGACCAAGTAAGAAAGAAAGAAAGGGAAATGAAGGCAAGAACAGACGAAGAAGTGCAAAAGGAATTGTGTGTCCAACACAAAAATGTTCATGACGAATAGGAATATTGAGGAAATGGGAAGGAAATAAATCAAAGAGATGTCCAATTTGGAAGGGTAAAGCTTCTGGAATCAACAACCGGAGCGCTAATGAAAGCGCTTGTTGTCACGTGATCCAGACTGGAGTAAAACGGCAACCAACAACAACACGAAGAAAGCCACTTCGGAGCAGGCGGCCCAGTCCTCCTCTTCCGGCTCCTTTGGCTCCAGCGCCGCCTACTGGACCTCCAAGGCCAAGATCAAACTCACGCCTTTCAGCAATACAGGTGAGATACGTGGATGAATAGAAATACATCTACATGTTATTATTTCTTTATTACTATTTTTTTTTAAAATATAAATTATTAAAATACCGTGAATTTGATATTAAGTTTTGTAGTATTACTGTTTTTGGGGGTTCTTTTTGTAGTATTTATGCCGTCAGACATTCGTAGTATTTTTGCATAGTAATTTTGATTTTTATTTCTGTAGAAGTATTTTTAAAGTATTTCCACAATAGTATATTTGGAGTATTTCTGCAGTCAGATATTTCTGTAGTATTTATGTAATAGTACTAAAGTTTTTGTAGAATTAATGTATTTTTGCAGTATTTTCGTAGTATTTCCATAGTACATTTTTCATTTTTTCCCAAGTGTTCCCACAGTAATATGTATTTCCACAATCGAGATATTTGGAGTATATCATCAGTCAGAGTTTTGTATACTACAAGCATTTATGTAATATTACTAAAGTTTTTGTAGAATTGATGTATTTTTTGCTGTATTTTTGTAGTGTTTCAATAGTAGTACAGTATTTCCATAGTACTTTTTTAAATATTTCTGTATAAGTATTTTTGAAGTGTTCCCACGGTAGTATTTTTTATATATTTCCACAATAGTATATTTGGAGTATTTCTGCAGTCAGATTTTTGTAGTACTTCCGTAGTATGTATGTAATATAACTATAGTTTTTGTAGGATTTTTTTCATTAGTTTTGTTGTATTTTCATAGTACTTTTTAAAAGAAAACTATAGAAGTATTTTTGAAGTGTTCCTACAGTAGTATTTTGGATGTATTTCCACAATATTGTAATTGGAGTATTTCTGTAGTATGTATGTCATATTACTAAAGTTTTTGTAGGATTAATGTGCTTTTGCAGTATTTTGGTAGTAGTTCCATTGGACATTTTTTATTATTTCTGTAGAAGTATTTTTACATTAGTATTTTTGTAGTTATTTCTGCAGTCAGATTTTTGTAGTTTTTCTTTAGTATTTTTGTGAAATTTCTGTAGTTGTTGTAGAACTGATGTATTTTTACAGTATTTTTGTAATATTTCAATTCCACAGTACTTTTTTTGTAGAAGTACTTTTGAAGTATTTCCACAATACTTTTTTAAATATTTCTGTATAAGTATTTTTGAAGTGTTCCCACAGTAGTATTTTTTATGTTTTTCCGCAGTCAGATTTTTGTAGTTTTTCTTTAGTATTTTTGTGATATTACTGTAGTTGTTGTAGAACTGATGTATTTTTGTAATATTTCAATTCCACAGTACTTTTTTTGTAGAAGTACTTTTGAAGTATTTCCACAGTACTTTTTTAAATATTTCTGTATAAGTATTTTTGAAGTGTTCCCACAGTAGTATTTTTTATGTTTTTCCGCAGTCAGATTTTTGTAGTTTTTCTTTAGTATTTTTGTGATATTACTGTAGTTGTTGTAGAACTGATGTATTTTTACAGTATTTTTGTAATATTTCAATTCCACAGTACTTTTTTTGTAGAAGTACTTTTGAAGTATTTCCACAATACTTTCTTTAATATTTCTGTATAAGTATTTTTGAAGTGTTCCCACAGTAGTATTTTTTATGTTTTTCCACAATAGTATATTTGGAGTATTTCTGCAGTCAGATATTTCTGTAGTATTTATGTAATAGTACTAAAGTTTTTGTAGAATTAATGTATTTTTGCAGTATTTTCATAGTATTTCCATAGTACTTTTTATTTTATTTCTGTAGAAGTATTTTTGAAGTTATTTCTGCAGTCGGATTTTTGTATTTTTTGCAGATGTATTTTTTTGGTATTTCAATTCCATAGTGCATTTTTTATTATTTCTGTAGAAGTATTTCCCCAGTAGGATTTTTGTAGTATTTCCATAGTTGGTTGGTTGGACGGATCCCTTAGCCACTCGGGTCGTAGGGGCACCATTTCCCCTAGTTTGTCTTGGGCAAGTACAGCCTGGTGGTGCCTATTTTAAAAAATATTTTTATAGAAGTAATTTATAAGTATTTCCACCGTAGTATTTTTGTATTATTTCATAGTTCATGTTTGATACTTTTGTAGTAATATCTCTGAAGTATTTTTGTATTATTTTCGTGGTATTTTGGTTTCATTACTGTAGAAGTATTTTTAAAGTATTTCCATAGTAGTATTTCTTTCATATTTTTGTAGGAATTTTATAGTGATTTTTTTTTTTATTAAAGCAAAATTATTCATTGAGTCCCTGTTTTCAAGCACGAAATTTGATATTTAGTTTTGTTGTAGTTCTGTGTTATTTTGGTTGTAAACACACAAAGAATAGGGACAAAGTTGGCACCAAAAATTATTAGAAGTACTTTATTTAATTTGATATATAATCTCATTATAATATGAGTTTTTTTTTTTTTACCGGGCCGGATGAAAAAGCCTGGCGGGCCGCATGTGCCCCGCGGGCCGTAGTTTGGGGAAAATGATAGCTTATAGATAAACTTGAAATTGAAAAAGTTTTGCACGCATGTAATATAGTTTTGTCAAGGGGTTTTCTGTACGTGTACAACTCAGAATGCAACTTAATTGATGCACAGGCAGAAGAAAAGGGGCGGGGCAACTGTTGAGCCAATCAGAATGCAGAATAGAATGCACGATGAAAATCTACGGAAAGTAAAACTGCGATACCGTGAGGGATTATTGTATCTCCAAAATGACAGGTGAGGCGCAGCCTCATGAGCCTCCCCTGACTGCACATCACACACACAATATTGTGACTGTCTTGTTTGTTCTATGTGTTTGCAGAAAAACATAACCAGGCCGGCCCGTTCTCTTAAGAGGCGAAGTGTATGGTCTTCCCATGGTCAAAGGTTACTACGATGGCTTTTTTTAAAAGACTGACTAACACCCCCTCCGACCCCCCACCCACTCGACGCCATTAAATCACAACAAACAGGAAGTGATATTGTGAAGCGCGACCTGGACTCTTCCAAGAAGTCCTCTGTGGGTGGCTTGGTGGGGTCCGGGTTTTTGTGAGGTGAGAGCGCCCCCATGAGTCCATGACCAGGCTCAACCTCCCGCCCAGGAATAATGTCAAACAGACTTCAAGAAGTCTGCTTTTGTCTTTTTCATCCCACGTTCATTTTTCTTCCATTTTTGGGACTCCATTTTCCTAAATGCAGTCTCGCGGGCCCCGGATGAAACCCATTGGCGGGCCTTATCCGGCCCGCGGGCTTTATGTTTTACACCCACTTCTAAAGCTCAGAGTAAAGCCAGTATTTTGCCTTATTTTGTCGTGAAAAAGAGATAACGGCGGTGTGACGTTTGAATCTTCGAGTGATATTCGTGCTACTTTTCATGTCTGTAAATACGAAGAAGCTGTGTGGCATCTCCATTGAAACAGTAGGGGGCGCATATGTTATAGGGATCCCCCTCTTTGTAGCGATACAAAATAAATTCCTTTGTGACAACTGTTAACGCATTCTGTCGTCTCTTGACGCAAAAAACATTTTTCGTTTGGAGTCCATTTTTATTGTAAAATACAAAAAGCAAATACAAAAATCGTACACCGTGATTCATGACGCTAAAAAAATAACGCGGTTGGGTTTCTTTTTTTCTGTTGCTGATGAGCAAAAGGTTTACATGGCGGGATGGGCGAGTTGTGACGAAGAAGGGGAAGGGGTTGCCATGGTGGACGAGGGCAAAGGCGGAGTTGCGGAGGTGGCGGCCGAGGGTACCGTGTTGATGGTGACGGGGTGCGCGGCCGAGGGTGCCGCCGCTGTTGTGTCCGTTTTGCTGCTGTGCGTGATGAAGCGCAGACGAAGCTTCATGGCCGGCCGGAGGGTCACGATGATTTTCTCGACCTGCGGGGAAAGCGAGGGAGGCGTGTCGCATGGCCACCAGACAATGACATTAAACGGGGTTCCTACAGTTCTTCATGGTCAAATTCAAGCACTCTCAAGGCCAATTTTTCCAGTATCATCAAAGAAAGGAATCCAACACCGATCAAAAGAAGGTTTTTTTTGTTGTGTCGACTTTGATAAACAAAACAAAGTCCCTATCTTGCTGCTAGAGCACCCACTTTGTGCTATTTGAGCCGTTCCTATCTAGGATCTACAGCAGAGGTGTCAAACAGGCGGGCCGCGGGCCAGACCAGGCCCACTAAGGGATAGAATCCGGCCTCAGAGAAGCTCAAGAGAAAAACAAGCTGCAGGTTGAAATGTATCAACTTGATGTTGCCAAAGCCAGGTCTCTCTACCTCTCTCTCCACCTCTTTATCTCTACCCCTCTATCTCTCTCTCTCTCTACCTTTCTACCTCTCTCAACCTCTCTTGCTCTAACTTCCTTTTTTCCTTTTCTGTCTTTCTATTTCTGTTTGGATTTCTTTCTTCCTCTCTCTTTCTTTTACCCTCTCTCACAACTTCTCTTTTTTTCTTACACTCTCTCCCGCCCTCTCTCTTCTTTTCCCTCCCACTTTCTCCTATTTCTTTAATCTACTAGTCCGGCCCCCCACAGAATGTTTGTTCTATCGTGTGTGTGTCCCGAGTTAAAATGAGAATGACACCCCTGATCTACAGTCTTTTTGTGTGCTATAAACTGACATGAATTCTGCCATCCTGCTACAACGATGCACGCGCTGCGTCAATACGTCACATTTGTTTACAAATACAAAAGGGGCTTTATAGGTGTTAGGTAACAATGGAGTTCAATGCGAAGGGCAAAAAAGAAAGTACTTTATTATAAAAAGCGGAAAAAGAAGCCAAATTTGGACTCATTTTAATGACATTGATTGCTCCGAAGCAGACTACAATCTTTCAATCTCAGAGACTGCTGATCTTTTGCTTTTTGATTGACTTCTTTTAATTTATATTTTTAGTGTTTTTCAGATGATCCATGTCTGAATTGGTTAATATAGAATTGTTATTAGTTATTTTTTGCATATAATCATTTATATCACTATATAGTTCATATTCTAAATTGCATTATATTGTTTTGCATTTTCATGGATTTTGGTGATGTTGTTCAAATTTAAATCTGTTCAGTCTGTAAAAAGCTAAAATTCATTTCTATTTTATAATCTTTTGTAGGTCTGTGAATATTTTAATTTATATTTCATTAGTTTTGCAGGCATCCCCTGCAAAACATGTGAAATTACTAAATAATTCAGTGTCTTGCCCAAAGATACTTATACATTTAGCTCGGACCCCTCGGCCTCAAGCAGAGCGCTCTACCTCCTGAATGCTCAGTAAGGGGTATTACCTCATGTGGAGTTTCGTCGTTTTCCTCATGTTGAGGTTTTGAGTTTTTCCTTGCCCTCGTGTAGGTTTTAGATCAGGGTACGGTGTAATAATAGTCCGTAGTTTGCAATAGACTCTGCAGCCCTATGAGACTCCTTGAGATTAAGGGCGTCACAAATAAACATGACTTAAGACAACTCGCTCATTACTGAGCACCCACTCTGCCAACAAAAGCGCCACTGCCCCCTAATGTAGTGGAGTTGCAATTGCACTTTATCTAATAGAACTCAAATGCGCCCTACCCTGACGGAGCCTTGCACCCCACGATTTGAGAAACACTGCATTAAAGGGACACTGTGCAATATTTGACCATTATATATCACTTTATTGTTTAGTTCTACAAAGCACAAGGAATAATACAAACTAATGTGACTGAGTGACCAAAACCCACTATTTTTCTTTTCATTGATTTGCCCGGCCATTTTTGGGAGGGTTTATTTTGGGGCTGCAAGATGGCGGACAATTATTAGGTGTAGTTCATCTTATGTCAAATAAATGCATTTTTAAATTACAATTCATCAATTTTTGCTTATTCTGTAAAAAAAATAAAATAGGAGGGCATTAAAAAATATACAATGTCCCTTTAAGGCGGTTTTAATGTGATTATAAGTTTTAAAGGTTTGTTTAAGGCGTATATCCACTAATCAAATTAATGGTCACTTATTCTAAAAATGGATTCATATTTTAGGTAATGTTTGTATTGTAATTCTCCAAATCCTCAAAATCAATATTCACCAATTTTCTTGATGTATTTTACAACCTGATATCTGACATTTTGCTGATGTGGTTAAATTTCAATTTTTACCAAGAATTGTAAATCAGAATTGTCATTACTGTCATTGATAACAACGAAGTGGACATTGTTTACGATGAGATTGGACGTGGCACCCCAGGATAAACCGGTAATAAAGACTTGTATTCCCGATTGTGCTTTATAGTACAGACGCTGCCCTACTTACAAACAAGATAGCTTCCGGACAATTGTTCGTAAGTTACTTCAGTGCTATATTTTGTATGTTAAAAGTTTATACAAGTAACCTGTATTGTTTTGTACTAAAAAAAATAAACATTTCATAAAATATGCTCTATAAAGATAAATAAAGAGAAGTTTAACTTACTTTTAGAAGATGAGCTTAAAGAGTTAGTCGCCTTCCTCCTATGTGATAAAAAGTGGCCGAAAAAAAGCAATCCAACCATTTTCTCAACCGCATCAAGCTTTCTTATTCCACTTTCATTTCTAAAGAAACGGCTCGCCTCTTCTTTACACTTGACACCAAACGTATTGAATGGATGCACCAGATATTAAACAATAAAAATGTCAAAGTTCTTAGCGCGCTGGAGATACAGTATAGTATGTTTACACAGAACTAGAAAGAGGAAGCTGGATTTCTTCTTCGGGGTGGATGCTGGGTGAACTCTCACAGCGCCACACGCTGGTAGCGGCGGAAAGTGGCACACAATACAAAATCTAACTTACAGCTTGTCCGGATATTTTTCAACATCCAGATTTTTTCCCCCAAATCGACCGTTTTTCGTAAGTCAAATAGTCGTAAGAAGGGAGCGTCTGTACTCGATTTCGATTCAATCATACACACTGTCCCTTTAAACGACTCCAGATTGTAGTGCTCCTACTAACCTGCTCCTTGATGCTGTCTCCCGTGTACATGTATTTGATGTGATAGAGGAAGTCGCAGATGGCGTCCATGTAGTTGAGATGTTGGCAATGTTGGTCCACCATCTGCAGCATCTCGTAAAAGGCCACGCCGATCTAAAGCGGATAAAACGCCACGTTACGTCAACAAATCGACATGAATCGTCCTCATGCAATAAAATGTGTAGAAAAATGTAAATAACCAAAACATATATGCTGTACAAATTATAGAACACATGAATAAATCGAATAATACCTCATTATATAAGCTATTCATGAAGTTACTCGGGTATTTTGTCGTGTATTTTGTCACGACAAAATGTTATTCAAATGAGGAGGCGGCCCAGTTGCCTGAGCTTTTCACCCATTGGTGGAGAAGCCGATTCGTTCGACACCGATCAACCAATAGGTGAGAAGCTCAGGCAACTGGGCCGCCTCATAACACAAATGAATTACAAAATAAATGAAAAAAACACATCGCAGAATACATGGCAAAATAAATACAGAAATAAATGAAAGACAAAATATATGACAACATAAATACCCAAATGAATGGATGATAAAATAAAAACAGAAATAAATAAGTGATCAAATAAATGACAAAATATACAACAAAACGAATATCAAAGCAAAAAAAAAAAAAAAAAACCCACAAAAAAATAAAAAAAATACACGACAGAATAACACATTAAATACAGGAAAGAATACAGACATTAAAGACAAAAATAAATTACTAAACGACAACTTACACGACAATATAAGTGACAAAATACGAAAATAAATAATAGACAAAATACACGGAAATTACTCGAAAAATACACAACAAAATACCAAAACATTAAAAAAATTACTAAACAAGCGAAGAACTACTGGATAAAAAATTGACAAAATCAAAAGTGACATGATAGACGACAAAATAAACGGAAAATACTCCCAAATTACCCGACAAAATACCTTATTAAAAAATTGACTAAATACACGACAAAATATTGGAAAAAAAAATGGACAAAATGAAAAGTTACACGACAAAATACACAAAATACCAAAATAAATAGACGACAAAATACATGACAAAATACCAAATTTAATAAATGAGTATATACACGGCAAAATACCAGGGGAAAAAATAGAATAAAAGAAAAAGTACACCAAATACCAAAATAGATAAACTACAAAATACACGGAAAATACTCCAAAACACACGACAAAATACCCATTTTAAAAAATGACAAAATACCTGACCAAATACCAGAAAACAAATTGACAGAATAAATGGAAAAGTACACAAAATACAAAAATAAAAGACAAAATAGAAGAAAAATACTCAAAAAATACGCAACCATACAACACACCAAATTTATTAAATGACTAAATACACAAACAAATACCGAAATAAAATAAAAAATAAAAAGTAAAGTTACACGACCAAATACTCGGCAAAATACTAGAATAAATAAATGACAAAATACAAATAAAAAACAAAACAAAATACTAAAATAAATGTCAAAATATACGACAAAATATAGAAATAAAATAAATACCAAAATAATAAATGACAAAATACACGTCAAAATAAATTCAAAAATAAATGAGGAAAGAAAATTATAAATACATGAATAAGTTGTATTTACGTCATAGTTGTATTTACGTGGTATTGTTTGGTTTAGTATGTGTTCAATTATTTCTATGCTGTATATTTGTAACCAGCTCGGTGGCCATGGGGGTATGGCGCCCGCCCCGAGACTGGGAGTTTGTGGTTCGAGCCTCTGCCGAGTCATACCGAAGACTTAAACATTGGTACCCGTTGCGCCTCCCTGCTTGGCGTTCAGCATTAGGGGTTGGAATTGGGGGGTCTGGTCACCTAATGTCTCCCAACACCTCAGTTGGGTTGAGCGAGGGGGCTGGGAATCCCCTCCTCTGAATCAATCTCCCAAAAAGAGTCAGAAATGACTCTAGCCACCTCCCACTAGGGGGATGTGGCTGTGGTATATATATATATATATATATATATATATTTGTAGGTATTCATTCATTCACACATCTATTTCGACATATTGCAGGATTTCCAGATATATAATCAAAGTGCCAATATTAAAGGTGTTACTACCTCTAGCATGCAGCGTGTCCTTTCCTGCTGGAAGCGCTGCAAGAACGGCCCGACCAGGTGGTAGACGTAGAGCAGCTGGAACTCCGTCTGAACCACCGGCTTCAATGTTTCAGAGAGGAACCTGAACGTGGAGAAGACACAAACAATGAGGCTGCTGTAGGTCGAGGATAGCCCTGCTACGTTGTACGCTTCCGGGGGTCCATGCTGTCACGAAGTCACTTTAAAAGACAGGTGGCGAGCAACGCCTCGCTTTCTTTTCAGGGACACCAGTACCCCAAGTGGCCATGCCCCCTGCGCTGAAAACCGTCTCAAAGATGAATCCTGTCCTGCTATTCTGTCCTTCGCCCCCCCTCCCACGGAAGTGAAAGTTGTTCTTACAAAAAAGGTGAATTACAAAATAAAGGTTGTAGCAGTGCATAGAAGTTATGATTAGACTACATCAGATCAAACTATTAGGCTGGGCCTACTACAGTGGAACCTCGGTTCTTGACCATAATCCGTTCCAGAACCCTGTTTGAGAACCGATTTGTTCAATCACCGAAATCAATTATCCCATTAAAAATAATGTAAATCGTTTTAATCCGTTCCAACACCCTGAATGTTTACCTTGAATGTTTAACGTAAACTCAAAGCTAACCCGGGCTAATCGTACGTTCGCGTTATCGTAATCTTCCGTACGAAAGATTACGCTAACATGAACGTGTAAAAAAAAAAAAAATCAGGTCGTTTACAAGTCATTTAGCACCCGGGTCTCCACCACAAGTGGTGAGCGGTTCATTGGAAAGGGGCTCTGTTCCAACACCCTGAATGTTGGGCTCCGTTCCAACACCCTCAATGTTTACTGAATGTTTAACGTAAACTCAAAGCTAACCCAGGCTAACCGTACGTTCGCGTTATCGTAATCTTCCGTACAAAAGATTACGCTAACATGAACGTGTAAAAATAAAAAAAAAAAGGATAAAGAATTATGAATAGGATTTCTTACCTTTGTGGTGGTCAGCAGAAGGCACAGGCAAGATCAGCAATAATTGTACACACTACTTTTCTTTTTTCACCTGTAGCAACTTTGCTGCTTGCACTGACTTTCTTCGGAGGCATAATGAGGGGCTAAAACAGCCGTACGCCGCTCAGCATCGCACCCCAGCGTACGCACTCACGCATTACCGGCATTGGAACTCCAATTTTTCGAGCGAACAGCGAAGCAAGAATTTCTCGAAATTTTTGGGCATTCGAATTAAGAGGCGTTCAAAAACCGAGGTTCCACTGTAAAAGCTAAGAGTCCTTTACTGCTCAGCCAGACATTTATTAACATTTATTTTAAAAATGATAACTTTTGATAGAAAAGACATTGTGACTCACTTCTTTACTCAAAACATTTATGGCGGGCTGGATTGACAAGCCTGGAGTAGATCCTTCACAACTATTATGAGACTGATCGTTACATTTTTTTAGTGGACCTCTGGCGTCCTCTTCTTGGTAATCTGAGGTAACTTCTATGTGCCTCAAAAATCTTAAAACAGAGGGTATTCCCGAATTGGTGGACTCACTTGGGAATGAGCGATAGCTGCCCGATAGACGAGTGGTGCCAAACGGCGTGCGCTAGCGCTAGCACGTAGCTGCAGCCGATCTCGCTGTAGCTCTGGTGGCACGCTGCGAAATCCAGCAGGGCGAAGGGATCCCGGGGCCACGCGGTCTCCGAAGTGAGTGCTGGAGAGCTCATCACCGACACGATGCGGTCGTGCAAAACGATCCAGTACGGTTCCTGGCGAGAATTGGATTCCACTTTAGATTCAGTCGGGTGTTCGGCACCGGGGCTACGTCTTACCGGCAGAGCTGTGATGACGAGGCCGATGGCGTTCATCCAGGCTGTTATGTTCTCTCGAGGCACAAGAGGTTGACTGAAACACAATCATGTGGTCAAGTTCACTCTAGTGGTGCACTAACGTATTAATATAATATACAATTGGAGAGACTTGTATGCATTTTTTAGTAGAGGGTTTGATTTATGGAGGACTGTCAGAGATAGTCATTATTAAGACTCCTTGGTGGCTGTCTTTACACAGATAAAATACATATATTGTTAAAAACTAAATCGTGATACCAGGAGCAAAAGTACTCACAGCCTCCATGTTGGTTGAAAGAGAAAAAGAGAGAGCCTGCCCACAACGTGGGCGTGGTTTATTATACGTCAGGGAAAACAGCACACATGAGCACGACTTCACAATAAAAGAATATAAGATTGATAAACGTACAAGAGATATAATTAGACTGATTATTGAAACGTTTTATGTGTGTGTGTGTGTGTGTGTGTGTGTGAGAAAGATTGTTTTTGTATTTAGGAATATATAAACAAGTTATTTACATAATACAGAATTCTGAGGGATTTACATCCAAAACGGCCACCTTGACAAGGACCCACTTTACCATATGTAGAAATAAATGTATATCAGTGTCTGAAATAACGTCTGCCCGGACGCCCATGGCGTGCATCTGCGTTTGTTTTGGAAATTTCGGTTCCTTTGTTAATTTGCATACTCGGCAGCCAATCAGAAGCCTGCATCGAATAACTTTGTGCTTCCAGACTTTCCCGAGCGTTCCAAGATCGTGCATTTGCATATCATTTTCTAAAGTAGATGCAGAGAGAACACAAGAAAAACGGAGAAGTGTTTAGGAATTGTTATGATTTGTCAATTTAATAGCGCTCTTACTCGTGGTTTTGCAGTAAGACGTTTTCTATTTTATGACGTCAATACGCACGCACCATTTTTCAATTTGCTTATTGTTGATCGCCATGTTGAATTGAATGGAGCCGTGTTGTTGTTTCCTTCCTGTTGCGGAATAAATATGCTTAAAGGCTCAACAACAATGTCCTGCTTATCTTCTCACGCATGAGGAAACTGCACACTCTGACATATCCTTACCAGGATTCAAGCCAAAACCTTAGCCCCAAAAGAAAGATTCAAAAGAAGCTAGCAAAATTGTATGACGCTACAAAAGGTAAACGTACATTAAAAGCATCGTGGAAAGAGGAGTTCACGTGGCTTGTAGCAGACGACGCAACGCAAACATTGCATGAATGAAGATGAGTAAATACCGGTACATACTGATGGCAGATGGAAAACAGCAATGTCATATCCATGCAATGAATGTTATAAGTAGATTTATAATAAACTTAATTTTTAAGTGTTGTTCCGTTATATATTGTGATTATCAATCCTTAATACTTTTCAACAATGGGTTTTGTGCGATTAGTTGTCTTATTGCGTTTCAAGTTGTGAAAAATGGGGCAGGCAACTTTATGGCTGGGCAGGCAACTTTTCAGAGTTGTCTGTGTCCGGTAACTTTTTGTCATGAGTTTCAGACACTGCCAATATAAACCATATTAATAAATTAACACAAAAACCAATACCTAAATATATGACATAAATACAAAGTATTTATATATTTATAATTGTTTTCATTTATTTTGTCACTTTATGTACTATTTATCCTTTTATCTGGTACGACAAAACGTTTTTCAAATGAGGGGGTGCATTGTTTGAGGTGTCCTTAGAAAGGTAGCATTCAAATACTTTCTAAAGTACGTGTTAACAATGCCCAACTGGGTTTTAAGACTCCTTACGCTTTTTTCTCACTGCGCCTATCTGCGTTTAGCTAAGCTGTTTTCGGGGCGGAACACATTAGATAAAATGATTGGGGAGAGAGGAGAGGCTTGTGGTAGTGGTGTAGAGTGACGTTAATCCTGTACCTTCAATTTTTTTCTTTCTATTGTGGGCTTATGACGGATATTTTGTCATTTGCTTGACATTTGCTCGAAAGGTAAGCAAATTTGGCAACATCACGCACTAAAAAAAAATAACGAAAATTACTACACCAAGTTGTTAGCTAATTAGGTAACATTGACAGTTGTGTACAGTTTAGTGGATCGTAAAAACAGTAGAAATACAATAATCTAGAGAAAAAATAATACGGTTCCCTGAGATAGTCAATTGCTGTAAGCACTACCTAAAAACAAGTTCCCCACTAAGGGCACCAAACAAAAATGAAGGGAAAAAAAAATGTGATCACACAACGGGAACAAGTAGGGCAAATGACAAGATTAAGAATCTAGTAACAGAAAAGAGTAACGGAATTTTCACTAAAAGGGTTGCTTGAGTTGAATAATAGGCCTCAACGGAGGATTCTTTTGTATTTTTTTTAAAGAAGTACAGGACTATTTAGAATTTTAGAAGTAGAACACGCACGTAATGAAACACGCAAGTGCTATCCAAACATCATGCTATTTGAGCAAGCCGCCACTGTGTGTGGGATCAAGAGGTGGCAGGTTCGATTCCCGGCTCCTCCGTGTTATATGTTGAAGTGTCCTAGGGCAAGACACTGAATCCCTAACGCCCCCGAAAAGCAGGTCGTTGCCTTGCATGGCTGACGCTGCTATCGGTGTGGGAGTGTGTGTGTGTGAATGGGTAAGTGTGAAGCACATTGTAA
Organism: Urocampus carinirostris; assembly: GCF_059441175.1. Taxonomy (NCBI): domain Eukaryota; kingdom Metazoa; phylum Chordata; class Actinopteri; order Syngnathiformes; family Syngnathidae; genus Urocampus; species Urocampus carinirostris. The sequence goes on from NC_142368.1 coordinate 8,983,345, forward strand.
AGCGCTTTGGAAGGTCTTTAGTGACTTGAAAAGTGCTATAGAAATGCAGACCATTTACATTTACAACCACAACAGCAAGTACCTTAATTCTTCGGGATGAGATATCCCTTAAATCCCCGTGCGTAATTCTGCTCAGTCCTTTCTGAATATGTATTTTGTTTTCTCTTCCTTGGTATTCTGGTTTTTGTAGATTCCTCATTTGTTTTTCTATTTGACATGTTTTTGTTTTAAAAGATTCTTTGACAATACCCAGGAATCCTTGCAGTACTTGTAACGCATATTAAGAATAAATCACAAAAACAACAACTATATTGCAACTCAATATCAATCTTGATGCCCGAACATATCCACAATGATCTAAAATTAGGTATGGGTAAGGCCATCCATTGTTCTTAATCTGTCAACGTGCACGTACTTGCACGTGCAACACAAGCGTGTTTGACAGAGGCTGCTCTAATGAAACAAGCCAGAGGTGGCGGTCGCGAGCAAAAAAGTTCCAAAGTCTTTGCAGCTCCTTTAAAGGAGCAAGTATTGTTATCAATATACATTGCAGAGTGCTGAAATTTGGTAAATGGGCTATATTTGGCTCCTGGGCAATGTTCCCTGTAATTTTCCTTACGGGTCTGAGCGTTCACACAAAGTCGGTGAGCAACGCTTGAAACAACAGTGAGCCACCATAATCCCAAGTGTGGCAAGATAATTAATTATCAAACATGTCCAAAACTTGCCATCAAGTTACATTTTGCTGAGTTTCCGGCAATGCAAAATGATTTTTCTCTTTTGAATGAATTGACTCGTGTACTGTTGCAAAGGTTGTACAGCCTACAAATGTCGTTTATTCTTACGATTCTTTCACATGATATCCATTTCTTTTTATTCCCTGATATATTTTGTCGCATGATATTAACATTTTTGGGCGCTTATTTAGTCGGTTTTAAGATACAGAACTGTTCCTTAATCACATTTTTTAGTGAAAGTACAATGTTGGCAACACGATTCACTTGATATCATTGGAAATTATTTGAATTCAACACAAACTTTTTTTGTATTCTTTTTTCTGTGGTTTTTTTTCCACTTTTTTTAAATTCCTTTAAAAAAAAATCTCATTGTGTTTATTTTTTCCGAGCTGTTACTTTTTTCTTTTTGTTATCTATTTACTTTTTTCCTACATTTCTTTCTTTTCTTTTTTTCTGGCTTTTTTTCTCTTTATTTTTGTTTCTTTTTTTCTCAGCTTTTCACTACTTTTTCATTTTGGTATCTTTTTTCTTTTTTGTTCTATTCCCCCCTTCCTTTAAGTCATTTTGTGCATAATTTTACTTAATATTTAGTCATGTTGGGATTAAAGAAGCAAAAACAACCTGAAGAGCCGTTTAGAATCCTTTTTAGTGAGCCGAGCCGAAGAAGCCGGTTCTCGACATACTCTACTAACTTTACTCAACTTTGTTCGACTACCGCATTTAGGACACAACGTCAGGGGGACCAGTGTATTTTTACCTACATGCACTGTAACTTTGCCTTAAGTCGCTTCTTAATAAGTAATTTTGAGCCCTCATTTTTGTGCGCTGGCTAGATTTATTTGTGCGCCGAGAATGTGCTTGAGGGAACACTGCTCCTGGGTCATAATTTGGACACCTTTACGTTGAAATAATACTGCAAAGTCTATAATTGTATTAATACATATTTTGAGATAGAAATTACGTCTGCATATGCTAATTTATATTTTGAGTGCTAAAAACACAAACTCATTTCAATCATTACTACAAAATGTACCCCCGTACTGTAAAGCTTTCGTCAAATGCCCAAAGTAAATACTGAGCTAAAACAATAAAAGTAACTTGACTTTTTTTTGATCCAACCTTTTACAGGGTTCTTAAACCTTTTTACATGGCCAAATTCTAGCACCTTTAAGAGGACTTTCAAGCCAATTTTTCAATTATACAGTACCATTAAAATAGGGAATCCGATGCGAACCGTGTATTTTGCAGATCCACAACTCATCTAGCATGAGACATTTTTAGATCTTGAGTAAAATGCAAATATATTTGTTGAGCTGACCAATAAATGTGTAAAAATTTTAAGAAAGATCTCTCCCCATATAGTTGTTAAAATGCTGGTAACACGTAGCTTACATTTTCAGTTGCAGGAAGTTATTCCCATTACAATTTACCACGGGGGAATGCTATCTCAATTTTTTTGCATAGGTAATAATAAATTTCCATAATCAATTCGTAATCCTTGCACGAATATACATTTCATAGCGACCTGTTTAGTTGTAGCATGCACTTAAGGTGCGATGACGTTTAATAGGACAATGCCAGAAAAACAAAAGCCAGTTGCCGTTAATCACGAGGTAGGAAATGAAATGGCACGGCAAAGCCACCAGAAGGCGGTATCGGCATTATTTTTGAGCAGACTTGCTGTAAAATATGGCAACAATTTAGATAGATAGATAGATAGATAGATACTTTATTCATCCCCGAAGGGAAATTCACATTTCTAGCAGCATCCCTGAGCTGAGAACAATCGAAAAATCGAAAATAACACGGGAGCTGCCATTCGTGACGGCGCCGGAAGAAACGATTCAATTTGAATCATGTACAAACAAACAAACAATTGAATCATGTATGGTTCATACCGGCCGAATATGAACACAAAACTTTTCTGGTTCTCACCTGTAAGGCCTTTATTGTTGACATATTCCTTTAATATCATAAAAAATGTTTTTTCACTTAAAATGGTTTTTCACTTACCATTGTTCACCACATGTAATATCTTCATCATGGTTATTAGTGCTACCTTTCCCTGATCCCATTTTACACAAGCACTACTGCCAAAAAAGTACTTTTCAATGCTTGAAAACACAAAATAAAAATGAAAGTATTTTCAAGCACCCGTAGGCCCCTGTTGTGAAAAGCTTTTTTGGTTTCTGAAAAAAAAAAGGGTTTTTAAAGAATGCTTGGTAAAAATGTGGCTTCGAAAATGTTTTTTTTTAACTTCTGGCGTTAAAGGTATAGAATATATATTCAGTGTTCTCGTTTGGCCGCGTCCCTGCGTCCTAGACGCATTATTTTTGCTGGGGACGCAAAAATAATGACGTCAAATCAACGTGCGTCCCCGGGACGAGTTTTTGTCTGCACGCCGATCTCCAGTTTGAGTTGTCTAGTGAAAGTCCGTTTCTTTTTAGAGAACCGGCTTTTTCGGCTCAACTCGTTAAAGAGAGCTGGCTCTCAAACGGCTCACTTGCTTTGATGCATTATATTACGAATGATTATGTTGTGTAAAGAAGTTGAGAAAAAAAGGAAGTATAAAAGGAGAAAATGAAAAAAGACAGGTTTGTGGCGATCCCTCTTAATCAGTATATTACCAACAATAATTTAATGCAGAAAATGAATTCATAATTTGAATAAGAAAATGTATTATTCTACTTACCGTATTTTCCGCACTATAAGGCGCACATAAAATCTGATTCTTTTTTAAAAAAAAGCTGACTATGTACCTTATAATCCGGTGCGCCTTATATATGGATCAATATTGAATTGCAAGGTCTCGCAACTAAGAGAAGCAGCCACCGACTCCATTTTTCGCGTAGAAGAAGTGCGCTGTGTATACTGGGAAATATTAAACAACGATTCTCTTTTATTTGTGCGTTTGTATAAAGGCCCTGAAATGGCTCCTATTAAGAGACACGCTTACAACGCAGAGTTTAAACTCAAGGCGATCAGTCACGCAGTAGAACACGAAAATAGAGCAGCAACAAGTAGAGGAAGCATGAGGATAAGCTGCGCCAAGTAAGGAAGACTAAACAAAGTTTCCGTGGCAATAAAAGCGAGATGGCCACAGTTAGAGGACACACTTGAACAGTGGGTTGTTGAACAAAGAGCAGCAAGTAGAAGTGTCAGTACAATAACTTCGAATGAAGGCAACAGCGCTGGCACGGGAACTTAACATTAAAGAATTCAGAGGTGGTCCAACTTGGTGTGTGTTTACGTTTTACATTTTACAGTTATTATGTTATTGCTTTATTGTTATTGTTTTGCACTGGTTGTTTTTGCACATTACGAGTGTCACTATATTGCGATTGCACTAACGTTTAATTTATCATAACAGTATCAGACGTTTTTTTGCGTATTGACTAAACGGAGGAAAAGTAAAATGTTATGCCTTGCTGTTGTTCAACGATGTGTCACGAAAATGCTTTACCTCAGAGAAAATAATTAAACAGCTGTTTATTCATTTTGGGAGTGAACGGAGTTGTGGAAAGCTTGTTTGTTATCTATTAATAAAGTTTGACTGACCTATCTGACTGTTTTGTTGACATTCCCTTTAGCGCGGCACCCTCTAACGGTTGCATAACGTAACTACATCCTCTACGGTAGCCAAGTCAAGTTAAGTCACATTTATTTATGACGCCCTTAATCACAAAAATGTTCCGAAGGACTGCACAGGATTACAATTACAAAATTGCACAATTACCTGATCTTATACCAGCATGCACTTATAGCGCCTTATAATGTGGGGCGCCTTAAGTATGGAAAAAGTTTAAAAATATATCATTCATTGAAGGTGCTCCTTATAACATGGTGCGCCTTATAGAGCGGAAAATACGGTAATTATATTTGCATGTATTTTTTCCTTCTACAGTGAACGTCCAAGCGACTTCATTTTTGAACTTTTTTTTTTTTGATAATAAACCTCATTCATGTCGAGCAACTCAGTGTCTCACAACAAGATGGTCATTAACGATATATATTATATAGGGGAACACATGTACAATAGAAAATGTTAAACTACGTAAATAAACATGTTTGGAAAAAAAAATATTTTTTTTGTATTTTGTAAGGGAAAATACGACAGTTTGTAAGAGCATGGAGCACACTAAATTTTGGGGACCCATAAATCTCTGTTGGGACCAGTGTTCCCTCTAAGCTGCGCGCGTGCGCAATTGCGCACTGCTCGCACATTCTCAGCGCACAAGAAAATCTAGTCATCGCACAAAAATGAGGGATCAAAATTACTAATTAAGAAGCGACTTAAGTCAAAGTTACAGTGCATGAAGGTAAAAATACACGGGTTCCCCTGACGCTGTGCTCTAAATGCGGTATGTTGAAATCAAGGTTGAAGTAGAACGAAGTTGAGTTAAGTCAGTAGTTTTCGAGAACCGGCTTCTTCGGCTCGGCTCACTAAAAGGAACCGGCTCTTTCGGGTCCTAAACGGCTCTTCAGGTTGTTTTTGCTTCTTTAATCCCAACATGACCAAATATTATGTAAAATTATGCACAAAATGACTTAAAGGAAGGGGGAATAGAACAAAAAAGAAAAAAATACCAAAATGAAAAATTTGTGAAAAGCTGAGAAAAAAGAAACAGAAGGAAGAGAAAAAAGAAGGAAAAATTTAGAAAAAAAAAAAAGAAAAGAAAGAAATGTAGGAAAAAAGCAAATAGAGAACAAAAAGAAAAAAAGTAACAGTTCGGAAAAAATAAACACAATGAGTTTTTTTTAAAGGAATTTAAAAAAAAGTAGAAAAAACACGGGAAAAAGAAGAAAAAGTTTGTGTTGCGTTCAAATAATTTCCAATTATATCAAGTGAATCTTGTTGCCAACATTGTACTTCCACTAAAAACGTGTTTAAGTACAGTTCTGTATCTTACAACCGACTAAATAAGCCCCCAAAAATGTTAATATCATGCGACAAAATATATCAGAAAATTAAAAAAAATGGATATCTTGTGAAATAATTGTAAGAACAAACGACGTTTGTAGGCCTTACAACCTTTGCAATAGTACACGAGTCAATTCATTCAAAAGAGAAAAATAATTTTGCATTGCCGGAAACTCAGCAAAATGTAACTTGATGTCAAGTTTTGGACATGTTTGATAATTAATTTTCTTGCCACACTTGCGATTATGGTTGCTCACAGTTGTTTCAAGTGTTGCTCACCGACTTTGTGTGAACGCTCAGACCCGTAAGGAAAATTACAGGGAACATTGCTTGGGACCCATAGATTTTTGAGCATGCAAGTCCCCAGGACCCATCACTTTTCACAGGTAAAATGAACACTGTATATTATATGTATATTCATACCACTTGAGGACGACGTTAAGGAGCGCGTTTCCCACGTCCTTGCCAGGCACGGCCAGAGCCATCAGCTCCACGCAAGTGACGTACAGTGCGTGAGCTGCCGGGTTGGGGAACTCGTTGAACCTCCAGTCACAATTGGGGAACGGGCCGGGAGACTTGCCCGCCATGGGTGAGAGGGGTGAGTCAAGAAAGTGTTCAACAAGATGCTTGGATCAAAAGCTTGTGAGGTAAACTCATTTAAAAATGAATAAATAAAAAAGTGAAGGATATTATCCACCAGCCGTCCAATCAGCTTGCAGTAGTAAGTGTCGTCGGGCGTCCAAATGTTATCGTCTCTCTGGTTCATGCCGAACTTAAGGTAGGTCTCGCTCAAGCACCAGCCAGGGGTCCGATTATCCTGTGCCACGGACAAACGCCATGGTTACCAGATTTTCTGGACTATAAGTCGCACCGGCCAAATCGTGCATAGTTAAGAAGGGAAAAAAACATATACAAGTCACACCAGGAGTACTAGGTCGCATTTTCAGGGGAAAAGTAGTTGATAAATTCCAACACCAAAACCATACATATCATAAAAGGCAATTTAAAGTAATAATAGAACAGGCTAAATAAGTGTACGGCACAGGTGTCAAACAGGCGGCCCGCGGGCCAGATCAGAGAGGCGCAAGAGAAAAACAAGCTGCAGGTTGAAATATGTCAACTTGATGTTGCCAAAGAAAGGTGCCTCGAACAAAGACACTGTACTTGTATTTCTTTCTCTCTCTCTCTCTCTCTCTCACCCCTTTTCTCCCACTGTCTCTGTCTCATTCACTCTCTGTGTCTCTCTTTTTCTCTTCCTTTGTTGCTCTTTGTGTCTTTGTGTCTTTTTAACTTATTTTGCTCTAACTTCCTTTTTTCCTTTTCTCTCTTTTTTCTTTCGCTCTTCCTACCATTCGCACTTTCTTTTCTCTTCTCTCCTTCTCTCTTTCTATTTCTCTTTGGCTTTCTTTCTTCCTCTCCCTTTCATTTCCCCCTCTCTCACGACTTTTTATCTTTTGTTACTCACGCTCTCTCCCTCTCTCTCTTTCTCTGTCCCGCCCTCTCCTTTTCCCTCCCTCTTTCTCTTATTTCTTTCTCTCACTTTTTCTTTCTCTCCGAGTCCGGCCCCCGACAGAATGTTTGTTCTATCGTGTGGCCCCCGAGTTAAAATGAGTTTGACACCCCTGGTGTACAGTATACAGTGTTAGATCTACTTATGAATGTCTCTAAATACAAATGTTTCAGGTTACAATGTACCTGAACAGGAACATACTGTCTCTAGTTACAAAGGTGTTACAGGAAACAAACTCAGAAATACAGTACAGTACGCGCTGCTTCCAGATTTTACAGAACGTAAACAAACGAGCTGCGTATATCCCAGCATGCTCTTCATGTCGCCGTCACAGTTCAGAAACGGCGAGAAGAGGTTCCGGCAAGATGGCAGGGACGCAGCTAGCAATCAATCAACCCAAATTAAAGACATTTTAGCAAAATTCCACGAAGTCTCGGAAATTTGTGGAAAGGAATTACCCAGAAAAAGGCTTCACAGGTCTAGTTTTCGCTACGTCTGCCTCGTCTAAGGTGCTTCCTCTTTCCGCTTCTACGTCACGGTCGAGATTGAAACTATTAACACGGTCCTAAAGCGCCCTCTTGAGGTTTCATTTGAAATTAACGTGTAAAATGATAGTTTGTACCGGTAATAAAAAAAGGAAACTCAATTATATGATAGTGTGTTTATAATTCCACATATAAGTCTCACCGGAGTATAAGTCACACCCCCTGGCCATACTATGGAAAGAAACGGACTTTTAGTCCATAAAATATGGTATTTATTCGATGCAAATGTGGTGAAGCTTTAAAATCATCCAAAAGGCCGTCTCCGGTTTGACATGCCTGCTTTAAATAGTTAATACCTTGAGCGACAACATGATGGCATGCACCAACTTCCGCTTTAGGCTGGTTCTGTCCCTCAGGTGCCGTTCATAGTAGTGGAGAGTATTGTATAGGTAAGTCACTGGCCGGTCTGTTAAGATAAAAAAAAAATCATTAAGCATTTGAACTTAAGCTGGTTCAAAACTAGTTTCACAACCGTGAAACTTGTAGAGTCCACCCAGGTGGTCCAGCAGCGTCTCCAGGGACTTGGAGACGGGGATGAGTTCCAGGAAGCGGTGGATGACGATGTCAAAGACGGGCAAGAAACGCAAGCACACGTTGCCAAAGTAGATGGGCATGTACTCATGCTGCACCTGTATGGGCGGGTTCAGCTGCTCTGCCACACCCTCAAAGTATAATTTCTCTGGGTATTTCTGAAAAACAAAAAACAGAAACCCACCATTGAACATGTAACAACTGCAAATTGCGCGACTGCCTCGTGTGAAACCACGTGTTTACTATACCTGCAACTAAAGGCTATTTTAACAGTCGACTAGTCACTGACTATTGAAACGATTACGTGAAATTCTAATTATGCGCAGATGACTATAAGCCGCGTCCAGTACATTTTTAAAGGAAAAATCTTTTGTACATACATAAGCCGCACCTGACTATAAGCCGCATGTGCCCACAATGAAACAGGAGATATTTACAAAGAAAGACATTACACAGAAAGAGTTTTAATGATATACGGTACCTTAACCCCTTAACATTCCTACAGTCCGCTGGACTTTTGATTAACAAATACGTGTCTCTACAATGTCACCAGTCAGTGAAATATGTCATGCCGAATATCATTGGAAAGCTTAAACAACAATTTCAAGAATTTACAAGCAATTCTTCCTGAATCCAGACACTTTTTGAACCATGCAATCATAAATATAGATTTCTAGAATATTCGAGGATTTCAAGCACCTGCACAAACCCTGTTAAAAGATTTGGTAAGCATACTTGATGATGACGCTGTCCTTTCTGAACGTTACCGCTCGAGACAGAGACATTATTGCGCATAAGCAACTTTAGCAGAGATTACCGTATTTTCCGCACTATAAGGCGTACCTAAAAGTCTTAATTTTTTTCAAAAGCTGACCATGCGCCTTATAATACAGTGCGCCTTATATATGGATCAATATTAAATTCGCAAGGTCTCGCAACTTACGCAACTGCCGCCGACTCGATTTTCCCCCGAACGCGGAGTAGTCCGCGGTGTATGCTGGGATTTATATACCGGCGTTTCATTGGCTAACCAATGTGTCAATCATCATTTGAATCGATCGCTATTGGCTGAAGTTATTCGGAGCCTTGGATACGCTAGAGGGCCAAAACAAACCCTGCAATTGGCCGAAAAAGATGTGTCAATCATCCGTTAAATCGATCGCTATTGGTTGAAGTTATTCGGAGCCTCGGATAGGCTAGCGTGCCAAAACAAACCCTGCAATTGGCCGAAAAAGATGTGTCAATCATCCGTTAAATCGATCGCTATTGGCTGAAGTTATTCGGAGCCTCGGATACGCTAGAGGGCCAAAACAAACCCTGCAATTGGCCGAAAAGGATGACTGAATAGCAAGCTTGCTAAACTTCGCCATAAAGAAACATGTTTCATTAGTCTGTATTTGAAAACATTTTACTCTCCTGGATTTACTACACTCACGGTTGTAAGAAGACCATGATTGCGTATCATTATTGAACGTGAGAACTTAGGTGAGTTATGCGGCTTTATATTTTCCCGGTCTCTTGTTTTAGAACGATCTTGATGTTGCTGTGATGAGTTGAGTGAATTAAATTTAATTCCAAGTGTTTATTGTCATATGCACAGTAAAGTTGCGAGCGAAAAAGAAAATAGAAAGTAAGGAATGGTTGGCATTTCTTGAATTCCAAGACTTTAACCTTCCGAATGATATTTGAAATGACGCATTTAAGTGACATCGTACGGACACCGCATCCGCACGTGTCTACGACACATATTTGCTTTTTTGCATGCTTTGGGAATGTTAAGGGGGTAATCAGTTTGACTGAATCATCTGACTGTTTTGTCGACGTTCCCATTGTAGCGCCTTATAATCCGGTGCGCCTTATCTATGGAAGATATAGGACCAAAAACTATTTTTTGGGGGTGCGCCCTATAACCCGGTGCGCCCTATAGTGCGGAAAATACGGTACATTCATGGAGAGTTGCGTCACTGCTGGTAAGAGATCCCTGGAGACAATATTCGACAAGGGAATTCACTGTCTACGATTCCTATTATTGTTTTGGTCGACAACTAACCGTTGCAGCCCTAGTGTTTACTCGCTCACCTTGTGGTAGCTCATATGTTTGCTGTGCCAGTCGCTCTGCAGCCAGTGCTCGGGAGCATTCTCCTTCACAAAATCGTTGACCCGGTTACGGAAGTCGTCAGACTTCAGCAGCAGAAGCTGGATGATAAAGTAGCAAACTTGCGCTTCGTTGCGCTCGTGGCTGCGCATCGCCTGGCGGGTGGAAAGTGGAGTATGAGGGGTAGTTCGGCGCGGGGCTCGGGAGCAAACTTTTGCTTACCAAACATAAGATGACCCTGTCCAGCGTGACAATGTTGTATTTCCACACCATGTCGTTGAGGATCTCAATGCACTTGTTGAGCTGCGGGCCTCCGGGTGATGTGGAGAACTCGTAGACCAGGAAGTCAGCAAAGGTGCGCATGTGGGCCACTAGAGCGCGTGCTCCGATTTTCTCCAGGACCCTAAAAAGGTGAAGAAAAAAAACAACAGAAAAACTCAAAAAGGGTATGAAAAGCAAATGTCGTGCCACAAATAGGACGACGCTGATAGTAGTCTAGAAGATGTACCGTATTTTCCAGACTATAAGAATAATCTAAAAACCCCAAATTGGCCAGGGATTTGAAAGTGGGCCTTATGATCAGATATACCAGAAAATACAATGGGTAATATTTAAACACATGGTTACAATTAAATGATGCTGTATGCGGTAACTGTTCTGCATTTGAAAAACAGAGCGGTCTTTGAGTGCCTTCTTGTAAGGAATCAACTCCTTGCCCTGAAGAATTCTCGTGCCGGCTTGATGAGGGGGCCCTATAGTGGCTCCAGAACCGGAGCTAAGGTGAAGGCTAAGCGGCTAGCCGCGTTTTGGGCCTTCGGTGCTGTCCGTAATCATGGCGAGTGTGAACTCTCTACCAAGTAAGACCGACGAACTGGCTGTGCTGGTGAAAAACATCAAAGCATACAGGGAGTGCAGTTTGCTGTGTTTTACGGAAACGTGGCTCACGTCTAGCATCCAGGACGCTTACGGAGATACCCGGCTTCAGAGCTGTTAGGACAGACAGAGACACAAAAGCCCGCGGGAAGCAGAGAGGAGGTGGACTCGCTATCTACGTGAACACGAGGTGGTGTAACCCTGGGCACAAAGATTTCCATCTGCTGCAGGGACGTCCAACTTTTGGCCTAGTGTGTGACCTCATCCACTACGCTGTTGCTAAACTACAACACAGCACCCCAAGGCCATCCTGTTAATAAAAAACAAAAGGATACTGCTGGAAGTGTGAATTTCCCCTACGGGGATGAATAAAGTATCTATCTATCTATCTTGCAGTTATATTTTCCGTTTTTTCATATTTTAATTTTTATAGTTTTGACAGGAGATATTTTTATGGAGAGGAACGATTCTTAATTCATTTAATGTTTAAGTTTGTTTATTCTGGAATAATATTCCTGACTGTTTTAAATTCATATTTATTTATTTTTTAATTTTTTAAAAAGGAAATTGTATTCAATAAATATTTATTAGAGTTCTTTAGATTAGAGAACTTTGACATTTTTATTGTTTAATATCTCGTGCATCCATTCAATATGGTTGGTGTAAAGAAGAGGAATAAGAAAGCTTGATGCGGTTGAGAAAATAGTTGGATCGCTTTTTTTCGGCCACTCTCTAACACGGAGGAGGACCTCTTAATTGTTGCAGAATTTCAAATGCAACTTAGACGCCGACTTTTGAACGCTCAAATCCTCTTTTGTTGTTGCATTGAACAATAAATGTGCGTAAGTATGAGAAGTATTGTGATTACTTGGATGCAGATTTTTGTTTTTGGAAGCGTTTTGTACAAAATCCCGTATTCTTGTTTGAATTGTTGTTAATTGATGCCGCATACAATTACTGTTCTACCTTTGAGAAACATATAGTGGTCTTTAAGTGCCTTTTCCCGTGTAATCCAGAGGAGTATTGGTATAGTGTTTACATAGTGTGTTTTGGCCTATTATTATTATTATACTGTTATTAATACTAATATAATTGGGCCGGGAGAATATAGTCGGACATTAAACCTGTGTGTGGTACAGAAACGGTGGCCAACCACTGTCATACGGTACTGACTTGTATCCAATCTGGTTGATGTGGTCCGTCTCCAGAAGCATCTTCCACAGCAGGCAAAGAAAGAACGGCGGCGAGCCTTGCATGGAGAAGTGCGTGATGATGTCCTCCTCATTGGTCATGGACTTCCACTTCCGGTACTCCTCCTCCACGTTCTTCTTCAGGTTGAAGCGCGGCTCCTGAGGAACGTTGTTCTGCTTGAAGAAGGCCTGGCAGGATAGACGGGGCGGAAGAAGGGGTCAAAGTGGGCCAAGCCGGAATCCACCCGGGTCCGGTCTCACACCTGCAGCGGCGCCGGGAAGCAGGAGAGGGTGTGGGCAGCCCAGTTATGCGGGGTGAAGTTCATGATCGTCTGGAGGATGTCTTTACACCACGTGCCGTGGATTGAATCAGAGCCTGTGAAGAAATCTGCAGACGCCAGAGGGACACTTTATGCAAAAAGAGAGGTGTTGGAATTATTTTTTTTAGCGGCTCAGGAGGTTACCTGTGACGTGCGTGGCTCTGGCCAGCGTTAGGATGAGAGCTCGGTTCAACTCCTCAGATTCAACCGACAGGACAGTTTTGGGGTCGTTGAGGAAGCGAGTGAACTGTGGCTGAACCTCTGAGCTGCCTAGCGCTGTGATCAAGCGCAAAGCCGTGCTCTCCACGCTGAAAAATGTAGGAAAGTTAAGAAAGGTTTTTTTTTTTTTTAAAGTATAAATTGCCACTTTTTCATTGTTTAGGCTCAGGGGTTTGAAACCCAAAATGTTGAACCAGCATATTGGACCCCAAAAATAAAAGCTCATTATGTTCAATCAAAAAATTAATACAGTACTGTATAAGACTTATAAGGAAGGCAACACATAAGGTAGTCAGTAATCTCACGTTTTTCGCGTGGGTCGAATTCCAAAAAAGAATCACGATTGTCAAAACCTATGAATAAGAAACCTTTAGTAATTCATTAAATAACCCATAATACATTGGAACCAAAGAACCATCCCAATTCATTTCCATTCACATGGTCAAGAATTTTGTGTTTTTTTTTTTCACAAATAACTTCTGTACTGTGAAATTATAATTTTAAAAATAATCTTGCCGCACAACTGTATTGATTTTACTATCCATCATGTGGATTGGCCCTATGGCAACTGTTTTAATAAATAAGTTGCAGTGTTTAGATAGATAGATAGATAGATAGATAGATAGATAGATAGATAGATAGATAGATAGATAGATAGATAGGATAGCTAGATAGCTAGATACTTTATTCATCCCCGTAGGGAAATTCACACAATTTTATATAACATTTCATATAAATAAAAAATTACAATGTCATACAAGGCTTAAACTGATGTCGGTTCATTTTTAAGTGTTCTACATACAAATTTTGTATTTATTTGAGCTAAGTTAAAAAGTGTAGTAAAATAATACTATTTCCAGGACTCCTGCATCACCTCCGGTTCCACCAGCTCAACATGAACAGGGATTCAGATAAAGGCTCACAGGACTGTTGCATGTCTAATCCATCCAAATCCATGTTGAAGGGTAAACAAGGCAATTTTATGTTTCTAAAATGTTTATATGATGTACATGTAAGAGCTTAAGCCCAAGCTGAAATTGGGCTCAGTTCGGGCCAAAAAGGTCTTATTAGTTCGTTTATTGCTCTAGACTACTGCATATACAGACGCTGCCCTACTTTCGATCGTTTATAAGTTGAATTTGTCCGTACGTTGCTTCAGTGCTATATTTTGCATGTTTAAGGCTTGTATAAGTGACCCGTATTGTTTTGTACTAAAAATAAACATTTCAAAAAATAATATGCTCTATAAAGATAAATAAAGTTATGTGTAACTTACTTTTAGAAGATAAGCTTCAAGAGGTTAGAGAGTGGCCGAAAAAAAGCGATCCAACTATATTCTCAACCGCATCAAGCTTTCTTATTCCTCTTCTTTACACCAACCATATTGAATGGATGCACGAGATATTAAACAATAAAAATGTCAAAGTTCTTAGTGCGCTGGAGATGGTATAGACATAGTATAGACCAGGGGTGTCAAACTCAATTATACAGACGGCCAGAACTCCAATCACACCTTTGGCTGGGGGCCGAACAGGATAAATATTTATTGAATACACTTTCCTTTTTAAAACATAAAATAAAATAAATATGAATTTAAAACAGTCAGGAATATTATTCCAGAATAAACAAACTTAAACATTAAATGAATTAAAAATCGTTCCTCTCCATAAAAATATCCCCTGTCAAAACTATAAAAATTAAAATATGAAAAAACTGAAAATATAAATAAAATTTGTGCTTTTTATTTTGTGAATTTGCTTTAGTGAAAAACATCTTCGTATTCTTCTTTAACTCTTCAACTTTCTGTATCTTTTCTCTGGATTCAAGGTTTTTCAGCTTACTCTGAAGTTTTGTCTTGTAGTTCCGTTTTATTTTATTTTATTAAATTCTTTAATTACGGCCACAAAATCTCCACAAATAAGACACACGGGTTTACCGGCAATGTCAACCAGTTCAGGGTGTCCCCTGCCAATTAACATAATTTTCTCGGCCGTTGTGGTTTTTAGTATCAGAGTTTAATTTGAAAATTATCAGGGTTTCATGGACCCGGGCCATTATAGTAGATGGATATAAAAGGATTTCGCGGGCCGGATAGAATTGGATGTGGCCCGCGGGCCGTGAGTTTGACACCTGTGGTATAGACAGTGTATAATGTTTACACACGAACTAGGAAGAGGAAGCCGGATTTCTTCTTCGGGGTGCATGCTGGGTGAGCTCTCACAGCGCCACACGCCGGTAGCGGCGGAAAGAAGCACTACAGTAATGTCCCGTACTCGGAAAAAAGTGCACACATTACAAAATCGAACAGCAATGTCCGGATATTTTTCGACATCCCGAAAAAATGTTCGTATCCACCGTTTAGCCTAAGTAGAATGGTCGTAAGTAGGGGAGCGTCTGTATTCTCTCTCCATCTAGTATTAAAAACATTTTTACCAAAGATGCAACTGGTTCTGGTTGGTCTGCGGGACGGCCGCCAGGCTGTGCAGGTGACTGAGCAACTGGACACGGTAGTGCGGCTGGATGTGGTGCATGCGGTAGCTGAACATCTCAAGCAGAGTGTGAAGGATTCCCCACGCGTGGGACTTGAACACATTCGGGAGGAGCTGGCCTGAAGGCGCACAGTCAAAAAAAAAAAAGAAATTACCTTGTTTTAACTTGTGCATTGCTACAGATGAAAATCACAGTTAAAGGGGGTGTCCACAACTTGAAATTGTGCTACTCTATGCCGCCATTTGTTGGCCTAAAGTCATGATCACAGCCTGAGTCAGCTCATCCCTCAAGTGCTTTTCTTTTTGTCATCATTTTGGGAGTTCGGGTTGGCGTTTGGACTGTATTTGAAACAGGCCTTTTCTTAATTTTACCATTTTCAAGAGATCGCAGTTCGAAATCCCGGCTCCTCCGTGTTACATGTCAAAGTGTCCTTGGGTAAGACACTGAACCCCTAATGCCCCCAATAAGCAGGTTAGGGCCTTACATGGCTGCACAGCTGCTATTGGTAAATGTGAAGCACATCGTTAAGCGCTTTGGGAAGTCTTCATTGACTTGAAAAGCGCTATATAAATGCAGATCATTTCATTTAAACTGACAAAAAAAAACTCAGGAATGGACATGAAATAACTTTCCACCTTTCCTCCCCCTTTACATGGTTCCTAATGTGTTGCGAGTTCCGGAACAGTGAAGCTTAAAAAAAAGATAAAAGCAGGTATGCGCGATGGGAATGTTTTTAAAAAGGCTCTTTGAACTCAGTTGTTATCACATACTTAATAGAAAAAATATTCTATTTTTAACTTTTTGAAAATACCTCCAACGACGCAACCCTACCTTTATGGGCATTGGGTAGAAAAAAATTAAATCTTCTGGACAATTACAAAAATATATATATATATATTAAAAAAGAATAATAATAATAAAATTAATAAAACACACAAATGCAATTATTAAAAATAACAATATATTCAAAAAATTTTACAAGTTTAAAAACAAAGACTGCACAGAATGCACAACAATATGAACTGAGCCAATCAGTGTTTTCGGCACCTTGAGAAAAACAAAATATGATAATGAGATAAGCTCTAATGCCTTTTCATATGTCATTTGTACCACTGGTTGTGTAGTGGGTAAAGTGTCGGTTCCCCCACTGACACGGCCTGGGTTGGAATCTCGAAGCTTACATTGTATAATTAAGGCAAGCTAGGGTTATCGATTTAGGCTTTGTACAACTCTTTAATGGCGAAATTCAAGCACTTTTTAAGGAATTTCGAAGCCAATTCCTCAATTTCTTCATAACCATTAAAATAAGAAATCCAGTGTGAATCATGTATTTTGCAAATCTAAAATTATATATGCAATTTACAGATGATTTTCATTCTTGCGTATGCATTTCTTAACACACATGATTTTTAGATCTTGAGTAAATCTCCATTATCTGCACCGCTTATCCTCAGTAGGGTCGCGGGGGTGCTGGAGCCCATCCTAGCCGTCTTCGGGCAGTGGGCAGGGGACACCCTCAACTGGTTGCCAGCCAGTCGCAGGGCACACAGAGACAGACAACTCACTCGCTCATGCACATCTAGGGACAATTTGACCGGGCCAATTAACCTGAAATGCATATTTTTGGGAATGTGGGAGGAAACCGGAGTACCCGGAGTAAACCCACGCAAGCACGGGGAGGACATGCAAACTCCACACAGGAAGGT
The DNA here is from genome assembly GCF_059441175.1 of Urocampus carinirostris. Taxonomy (NCBI): domain Eukaryota; kingdom Metazoa; phylum Chordata; class Actinopteri; order Syngnathiformes; family Syngnathidae; genus Urocampus; species Urocampus carinirostris. The sequence continues at coordinate 9,000,482 of NC_142368.1, forward strand.
TTGATCCCATGACCTCAGAACTGTGCCGCACATGCGCTAACCACTGCGCTGCCAAGCTGCCCTGAGTAAATGTCGAATACTGTATATTTGTGGATCTGAACAATGGCAGGAAGTTCTTACTATTAATTATTTCTAACCCTTTGGCCCATAATCCATTCGTAACTATTGACACTAATACACATTCCATCGTGCCCCGTTCAGGTGTAGCATGCAACTATCCTTTTGGGCTATGACACCTTGTAGGGCAATGCCATACAAACAAATACCAGCTTCCGTTAATCAGGAGGGAAGAAGAAATGCAAAGTAAAGCCGCCTCGGCGTAATTTTCAAGCATACATGTCATGAAACATGGCAACAAATTCAAACATTAACAAGCACTACACCTAAAATTTCCAATCTTTGAAAATAGAAACATTATAATCAAGAATTTTCAAGAATGTCAAGCACACGTACAAACCATGTCAAATATGTTAGTATACGGTAAAGCCTTGTGTAGTAACGCAAATAGTGTATGCATTTCCAATCGTACCCGCGGTATTCTGCGGAATATAAGGCGCACCAGGTTTTAAGGCACACTTTAAAAATCCTGGCCAATTTAGAATTTTTAGGTGCGCCTTATAGTCTGGTAAACAGCTTTATCTCCCAGCTTCATTTATTTTATATGGACCACAATGGTGAAACTCACTGATGAAGCCTTTAATGCCCAGCGACTCAATCTCCATGTAGACTAACAGTCTGCTGTACGTTTCCACCAAGGCGGGGGCCAAGGCAACGCTGTTCTTGTCGTTGGCCAGCTTGATAACTCGCGTGGCGATGCTGTGGATCAGACTACATAGCCGAATACGTGAGCATAATATAAGGACATTTTCTTTACATCGCTTGAAAATGGCAGGTCACACCTCATCTTGGCGTGCACTGTAACAGAGTCCAGCAGGTTCATTGGTAGCGGTGTAAAGGAGCCCAGCGCCATGCAGTTGGTGCCCGGCAGGTTGATTCTCATGGACTGAGTGCCGTAGATGGTCTCTACCAAGACACCCATCGGCACGCTGAAGCAGTTGGAGTTGGTGCTGTAAGCGTTGCACAGAAGGGCGATCTTGTAGTCCGACATGCCCAGAGATTTGTTGCGCACGGACTGCTGCAAGAACCTAAAGAGATCAGTCTATCAATTGACAATAGGGCTGCAACATTTAGTCAAGGCTGTCAACAAAAATCTAGTGATGGTAAACTGAAGCCTCATGAAACAATGAGGCTTTACATCCAATTAGTTCAATTATGGGCCAAAGCACCATGAGGCTTCCTTTGTTTTATTGCGCCTTCATGTGCAAATAAATGTCATAACAGACGGACTGAATAAAGTAATACCATGGATTTGATGGGGTCAATGGGGAAGAGAGTTGTGATGTGGATAAATGTGAGTCTTACTTAAAAAAAAAATAGAGAACCAAGAGGAAGGCCGCGATTGACAGGGATGGATGGTGTTATGAGTGCACTGTAGGAAATAGGTCTAAATATAATGGAAGCTAGAGCTCTTGTTGGTAATAGAAAGGAGTGGAGAGGTGTTGTGAAAGGATAGTGGGCTTGTGGACACATTCTTAAGGGTGGGCTGGGCACCCGTATGATGCAGCAGGGGTAAACCAGTGAAAGCGGTCGGGCCCAGCTGTTGAACAAAAGGGTGTGTCGTGTCACCCTGACCCGAGTGACATGGCCGCTTTCTGGTGTCCCATGTCATCTGGAGGGACGAAAGCATGACCAACTAAGGTGCCTAACTTGTTAGGGTGTTTGGGCATTTGGGTTGGCCATGGTCCAAAAAATTTTGTGTGTTTTTTTTGCCTTTTTTTTTCCCCTTTTATTTTCTTTGTTATTGTATGTGTTTGTCTTGCTGTCGGTCAACCCTCTTAAAGGAAATGACCAAGGTAGATAGATAGATAGATAGATAGATAGATAGATAGATAGATAGATAGATAGATAGATAGATAGATAGATAGATAGATAGATAGATAGACTTAAAAAAATCAATGCTTCATTTTAGACATTCGATTTGATTTAATTTTTGTGTTCAAAGTACTGCATGGAATGATCGATGTGCCTTTTGATCAATTTTTTGAGTTCTGTCGTGTTGATGGTTTACGTGGTCACAGATATAAGTTACGGGTGCCTAGACCTACCAGAAACTTTATTTCTTTCAGGACACCAAAAATTTGGAATTTTTTGCCTGACCGGGTTATTAGTGCAAACCTTTAAGCAAAGGTTGGCAGAAATAGATTTGTCAAATTTTCTTAGGGGAGGGGGCGTAAGGTGACCATATTTGGCCATGCTCACTCTCAGCATTAGTTTTTTTTGTGTGTGTCATGTTTTGATTAATGTATCCAACAATACCTTCAATAAACATTTCATTTCAAACAGGCATCAGTACATTTAAACTGTTTTCGCATATGTGAGCTCTTTCACGAAAGTGTGCCGAATATATTTAATTAAGAAAAAAAAACTGGATTACAATAACTTGTACATGCTACTAATATATTTAAAAAATGTCAAAACGATTTTATTCTAATTAGAAGCCACAATGGTGATGGACATGTAAGCACAGATGAAAAAATGCACACTTTTGCTTACTCATGATGCAGTTTGAGCGAGTGTGGGATAGGAATTTGCAGGTTAGAGTCGCCTTGAGCCTTGCGGTTCAGGTGGATCCAGATGCAGGTCATGGCGAAGGCGTGGGTAGACTGAGGCTTGTTAATGTCCGGAACAGGAATGCACTGGGAAATGGAGAAGAAAAATGACAACAGGCCCCTTGATAGAGATTTTTCTTATACGAACCCTGGCGCACCTCTTTTTCAGGATACAGCAGGTCAAAGAGCTTCATGACAGGCAGGAAGTCAGCCAAAGCATTCTTCTGGATGCTCCCCGATATAAACTGCAGCAGGACCCACATGAGGTGGTCTCTTCCTTTGATAAGACCCCTTCCGGCGAGCTAGAGGACACGAATTATGGAAACTCTAAGGCGGGGTGTCTGCAGCAAGGAAACTCTAAGGCGGGGATCGGCAACCCACGGTTAAGTAGCCGCATGTGGTTCTTTAGCCCTGCAGAGAGGCTCGCTGACACTTTTCCAAAACTCTTAACAAATTCAAAACGATGAGGGAGGGAAATATACGTTTGCTGTAATATGGTTTCTGCGGTAAAATGTGTAGAATAAATATTACATTTCAACTAGGGTTGTCCCATGAGAGAGGAGAGGGAAAATTAACTGATAGCTTTGCGAGTTGAAACTGTCTATTAAAGGGGCAGTGTCAAAAACCAGGCATGTGGCCGTTTTAAACAAACCAGTGGATGCGTGATAGGCCACAGACCAAAAATTAGAGCTAAGATCTTAAGCCCGAGCCCGACCTGAGCGGTAACTAGAATTCGGGACAGTTTGGGTCTAGAAATGTCAATTATTACGTTTGGGTTCGGCCCAGGCTTCTCCCCTTGTCAAATTATTCTTATTTAAAAATACTAATCAACTTAAGGGGCAGCCTTAGCTCAGGAGGGAGAGCGCTCGTCTTGGGATCAAGAGATCGCAGGTTCGAATCCCGGCTCCTCCTTGTTACATGTCGAAGTGTCATTGGGTAAGACACTGAACCCCTAATGCCCCCAATAAGCAGGTTAGCGCCTTACATGGCTGCACGGCCGCTATGGGGAAATGTGAATTGCCGGAGCCCAGGGGACACCCTCAACTGGTTGCCAGCCAGTCGCAGGGCACACAGACAACTCACAAACATGCTAATTAACCTGATATACACATTTTTGGAATGTGGGAGAACATGCAAACTCCACTAGGGGAGACTGCGGTTGGTGGACTTGAACCCTGAACCTCTGCACCGTGGGGCTGCACGCTAACCATGCATCCGCCGCGCCGCCCTTCATTAATAAATATAAGAATGTAGTTAAATCTGAGGCAGTATCCAGCAACAGAGTAGTCACTTGGTGCATCATTCTCCACAGGTTGCACTGCATCCAACTTAGTCATTTTGATAGTAGGCTAAATTAGCTAATAAGGGTACTTAGGACATGTATTGAATTCATTATAGGGCTTATGTGTGAGGCTTTTAATTTTAATTTGCAGCTCCAGACAAATTTCTTCTTTGTTTTTTTTTTTTTGGTCTAATATGGCTCTTTCAACATTTTGGGTTAACGGGAAACCGGCTGATGAGTTCCCTCACCTTCTGGTGCAGCGACAGAACCATGTGCGGGAAGCTGGCAAACTGGAAGAGGACGAAGAAGATGAGCTGCGAAGAAAGGTGCTGCCACAGCAACTGGCTGGTGCCGCACACATCGGCGTCAAAGTGCTCCTCTGTTTCTGAGCGCTCCATGGCGTAAACCACAAGGTCCACCAGCTGCTCCTCCAACACGGGGCAGCGCTGCTTTTGCTGCCGAGCCAAGGCAAAGAGGAAGTCAATAAGATACGTAAACAAGAGGCGATCATCAAGCGGCACAGTGTGCAAAATGAAAAAATATAAAAAACCCCGACAGGCCACATTAGACGTTTAGGTAAAGAAGCAGCAAGGAGGACATACCTGGGCAATGTTCAGAGTCTTACCCAGACGAGTGCAGGAGAGAAACAGAAAGAGGGAGGAAACAATAGAAAAGAAGGGGGACACAGAAAGAGAAGAGTGGTGACTCACGAGCAAGGAGGTTGTTAGCCGCCAATAAGAAAAAAATAAAAATAAACACATGCAAGGGGTAGAAGGAGATACTTGATCGGTCACCTTGTGTTTTGTTTCTATTGACAGTTAAAAAAAACTCAAGCGCAAAGTGGCTTGGTAAGCATCTGGACTGGAAGGGCTAAAAACCCCAAATTGACCAGAAATCCAAAGTGTGCCTCAATTCCCAGCACGACTTATATACCACCAAATTCGGTAAATAAGATTGAAAATGCATTCAGTATTAATAAGTGTGCATCCGTACACGAGATTTGAAGGTATGCTACAGCATTTGTGCAATGACTGTTCAATGGAAAAACATTTGTATGCAACGGGAATAAAACCCGGGTCACGGAGGTGAGAGAACCAGATGACATTCGAAAAGCCATTCAATTTTATCTCATTATCACAATATTTTTCTCTCTGTGCCAGAAACGAAGGATAGAGAATGGAAAAAACTAAAATGTTGTCCTAAAAAAATATCAATAAACATAAAGTCCGATTCATCATCAGATACACCAAACAGGAACAAGACTTTCCGTTTTCTCCTTTCTTAAACATTCATTTCTGGCAGCGTGAGTAAAAATAGTGTGATAATAAGATACAAATGTAATGCCTTTTTGTATCTTATCTGTAAAACTGGTAGTCAGGTTTTTGCGGTCTCCGCTGTGATCTTGGTTCGATTCCCGTCGCATCCAACATTATATAATCTCGATCCGCAACATTTTTAGACGGGTAAAATTGCACTTATACTGCAAGTGTATAAGATGCACAACCGTTAAACAAAAAAAATTATGGTAGCTCTTACTGTAGTTTTAATACAATGTGCTTTATACTCTTGTGCACCTTATAAAAGAAAAAATGATGACCAAAGACTATTTTTGGGGGTTGCGCCTTATAATCCAGTGTGCTTTATAGTGTGGAAAATACAGTACATAAAAACTCATTTGTTAGCAAGAAGAAGGAGAAGCTTGCTCAAGGAAAAGAAAAGACAAATGTGAAGCATATCCCACACTAGGGCCTTATTTGGACCATTTATGACGCTACAATGTAAAATTATATATTCACAAAGCTATTATTTTTAACAACATTACCATTTCATTGAAAACACACATCAGTATCTGGCGGTACCAAGGAGGTACAAAAAAGGCATCTAGTTGATTGATTTTACATATTGAATGGATGCACGCGTTATGAAACAATAAAAATGTCAAAGTTCTTAGCGCGCTGGAGATACAGTATATTATGTTTACACACGAACTAGGAAGAGGAAGCCGGATTTCTTCTTCGGGGTGGATGCTGGGTGAGTTCTCACAGTGCTATGCATAGGAAAGAAGCACTACAGCACTGTCCTCTACTTGAATAACTTACAGCAATGTCCGCGACATTCCCCTAAAAAATGTTTGTGTCTACCGTTTTACGTAATTCGAATGGTCGTAAGTAGGGGAGCGTCTGTATTGTTGTGAGTAAATAGGTGCCACATTGTAAATGTACGGTTTATTATCGCTCGATTAGGGGAATTGCAATTAGGGGAGCAATAGGCAAAGTTTGACAGGTACTGTATGTCATAGCGGCAACAAAAATATTTAAATTTAAACTGTGGGAAATGCTGAGGAAGCAAAAACAATACGGAAAACAGGAAAAATATTACTACTAAAGACATTGTGTATTTAAGTGTCCCATTTGGTATCGCGAAGCAGTGGGAGAGACACTGAGAGGAAAACATAGTTACCTGTTTGCTGAGACCCAACATGTTGCACACCATTTCCCTTGAATAAGGCTGCTCCAGCACGTAGCGAAGCAGACCGGTCTGAGGCTCAAACAGGTCCTGGATGAGTGTAGTGAGAGGCCGTGAGCACGTGCAACTGCTAATTCGCGCACAAGGGCTTTGTTACCTTATCGAAAGGCAGCATCCCTTTGAGCGGGAAGCGTAGCGTGGTGGGGTCCAGCTTCCAAGAGTTGCATATGGCACCACTGTTATTCACCACCGGTAACAAGCTACAACGACCTGGGATAGGTTACAACGTTACAGTGCCTTGCAAAAGTATTGGCCCCACCAAGAACTTTTTGACATTTTGCCATTTTTCAGGTTTGAAACCTATTGATAAAAGAATAACATGTGAGACACAATCGCGAAAAGAACGCAAAAGTATTGAACATTTTCTATTGTGCTAACAAAAAAAAATTTGAACAGTAGGTGTCGCAGAAATATTGGCCTCCTTTGAGTTTATACTTTGTACAACCTTATTTTGCTGCGATCACAGCCGCAAGTCTTTTGGGGTATGTCTCTAAAAATGTTGCACATCTTGAAATAGAAATGTTTGCCCGTTCTTCCATACCAAAATACTCAAGCTCCTTAAGGATCTTTAAACAAATTCTCTATACGATTGAGCTCTGGACTTTGGCTAGGACATTCTAACACCTTTAAATTGTTCGTTTTAAACAATTCCATTGTGTCCTGTTGGATGGTGAACCTGCACCCCAATCTCAGGTTTTTTGCAGACTCCATCAGATTTTCTGCCAAAATCTCCCTGAATTTGGGTCCATTCATCTTCCCATTAACTCTTACGATCTTTACAGTCCCAGTTGAAGAAAAGCAACCCCTCCCTGATTAATTTTCCCCCTTGTTTGGGCCAAAGGTTTAGAGCACGGGTGTCAAACTCATTTTAACTCGGGGGCCACACGACAGAACAAACATTCTCTCAGCAGCCGGACTTTTTGATTAGAGAGAAAGAAAAAGAGAAAGAAATGAGAAAAAGAGAGGGAGATAAAAGTAGAGAGGGTGGGACAGAGACAGAGAGAAAGGGAGAAAGAGAGAGCTAGAGAAAAAAGAGAGAGAGTGTGAGAAACAAAAGAGATAAAATGATAAATAGCGAGAGAGGGGAAAAGAAAGAGAGAAAGAACAAAATCTGAAGAGAAAATGAGAGGAGAGAAATGAAAGAAGGGGAAGCCAATGGAGAGAGAGAGATAAAGAGAGAAAAGAGAATGAAAAGGAAAAGAGAGAGCAAAAGAAGGTAAAAAGTAACAGAGAGAAAGAGACAAAGAAAGAGCGGAGAGACAGAGGAAAAGAGAAAGAAATAGAGAGAGACAGAGAGAGAGAGAGACAGAGAGAGAAAGAAAGAAATACAAGTACAGCGTTTGTGAGAGGCACCTGGCTTTGGCAACATCAAGTGGATATATTTCAACCTGCAGCTTCTTTTTCTCTTGCGCTTCTATGAATGTTGTCTCGCGGGCCCGATCTAATCGCCTAGCGGGCCTTATCCGGCTTGCAGGCCGCCTGTTTGACACCCCTGGTTGAGAGGGACAGCCACGTCTTGGTAGCTTTGCAGTAGTTTTATGCTCCCCCCATTTCGATATCATTGCACGGACCGTGCTCCGGGAGATGTATAAATGCTGCGAATCTTCTTGTATCCCATTCCTGCTTTGAACTTTTCCACAGCTTTATCTCAGACCTGCCTGGATGGTTCTTTGGTGTTTATAATGCTGTTTCTTCTCCAGTGACACCTTTCCCAGATCTCTGAGCCCAGATCAGGTTAATTTAAACTGAGACTTTTTGACACACTTTTAGTAATTTGGGTCCACACTAGGATCCTTCAGAAGTCATCAGTTCGACGAGCTAAGAGAAAGGGGGGGGGGGGCATTATTTTTGCAACACCTCATTTTTATGTAAAATGTTGATATAACTTGGTTTCACTTCACGATTGTGTCTCACACGTTGTTGATTTGTACAAAATATTCAATTTTTGGGTTTGAGTTAGCAGCCTGAAAGGTGGCAAAACAACAGAAAGGTAATGAGTTGAGGGCAATACTTTTGCCAGGCACTGTACACGAGAAAAAATGTAGGTTTAAAATCAAAATTTTCTCAGGTGTATTTACAAATAAATATTCATGCAGACATCTACATTTAAATGTAACAACCAATCGCAGGGCACAGGGGACAGATTTTTTAAGCACTAAATTTGCCTTGAAAAACTCAATATGCAATAGGGCAGGGGTCGGGAACCTTTTTGACTCAAAGAGCCATAAAAGCAAAAAATATTAATTTTATTTTGGGAAAGAGCCACACCATATATTATGAGACAAATTTACTAAATTGCTAAACCCGCGCCCCAGACAAAAGCTTAGTCTTCAGCACATTTATTTTTGATGATTTGATAAAAATGATGAAAAGAGAATAATGCCAGAGCCCCTGTCCCAAATTCAACAAACAGACCACTTTAAACTTGTCTCTTTCTTGCAAATACTCAAGATCGGATAAACTCCTTTTGACCCTTTTTTTCATACATATTGGTTTCAAAACCAGATGCAAGCATTTATTTTGTAAAAACGTCACAACATTCTGAGAATAGGGAGCCTAATGTGCTTACCTTTGGCGAGAGATGGGAGGGAATGCTTGTACTTTTTGCATAGCTCCACCCATCCCTCCCACTCACCCAATCAAATGACTAAGTTCTCTTCCGGTGTTTTGGCGTATTTACAGTTCTGTGGATTCATCATAAAGTATCTGAACACCTAACACAGATTATATAGTGAACTTTTAAATAAAGGATTCTTTAGCGTTGTACAGCCAAAACGAGTTTTTTTTCCCCCTTTTTTTGTGTGACACCTTGCCTGTAAATTGTAGTGAAAAACGTGCCCTATATATACTGCGAAGCGTTACGTCTGAATCTAGCAGTGATTTGGCTTTACGTGTACCTGAATAGGATAGATAACTCCGGTTTAGAACAAGATGGTGAAATTTTGCATGCAATCAAAATCTCTGAGCCACAGATACTCATAGAAAGAGCCATATATGGCTCGCGAGCCATAGGTTCCCGACCCCTGCAATAGGGCTAGCTTAAAGGTATTTTTTGCATGAAATTTGAACAAGTGATAAAACAATTACAAAAAATGTAGCCATAGAGTGAATTTTGATATTGAGAATGTTCCACATGAGTAATGCACACAGTTGTGATTTTCCTACCACAGATGGAGTTGATTCTGGCAGTGGGTCGAAAACTGTCCACGAAACTTGATATCAAGTTGCCGAGAATCTGCAAGAACAAGATGGCGACGTGTCTGAAGCATAAACAAGCGCATCTTATCATAATAATACTTACCCAGTGTGAGAGTTGACCTTCTGGATATAGTTTTCGGATCTCTGTGACGGCGAAATAGGCAGGCAGGAGGCAGGCGTTACGGTCCAAGATGTATTCCACCACCTAGTGGACATCTTCAGTCACTTCCGTTTGTTTGTCCCCCACCAAAAAATAAATCAACATAGTGGTACAGTGGAACCTCGGTTTTCGAACGCCTCTCAGTTCGGACAAATCGGTGTTCGACCCAAAATTTCTAGAAATTCTTGCTTCGCTGTTCGGTCAAAAAATCGGAGTTCGAACGCCGGTACGCTAGGGTGCGATGCTGAGCGGCGTACGGGTGTTTTAGCCCCTAATTATGCCTCAGAAGAAGGTCGGTGCAAGCAGGACAGGTAAAAAAAGACAAGTTGTTCGTCCAACTATTGCCTTTAAGAAAGACATAATAGCTAAATATGAAAGAGGTGTACGAACTTCCGATCTTGCTAGTGAATACAGCATGGCTAAATCTACTATCAGTACGATAGTAAAGAATAAGGAGGCTGTGAAATCGAGTGATGCGGCTAAGGAAGTTAGCGCTATAAGCAAGCAACTGCCGCAAGTTTTGGAAGAGGTTGAAAAACTTTTGAGGATTTTTCTCTCCCCACCGTCCACCACAAAGGTAAGAAATCCTATTCATAATCCTTTTTTTATTTTTACACGTTCATGTTAGCGTAATCTTTCGTACGGAAGATGACGCTAACACGAACGTACGATTAGCCTGGGTTAGCTTTGTTTATGTAAAACATTCAGGGTGTTGTAACGGAGCTCCCTTTCCAATGAAGCGCTAGCCACTTGTTGTGGAGACCAGGGTGCTAAATGACGTGTAAACGACCTGATTTTTTTATTTTTACACGTTCATGTCAGCGTAATCTTTCGTACGGAAGATTACGCTAACGCGAACGTACAATTAGCCTGGGTTAGCTTCATGTTTACGTTCATGGTAAGCATTCAGGGTATAGGATTGGATTTAAACGATTTTACATTACTTTTAATGGAAAAAACAATTTTCGGTGATCGACCAAATCGGTTTTCGAACAGGGTTCTGGAACGGATTATGGTCGAGAACCGAGGTTCCACTGTACCTCTTTATACGAGCACCTCTAAACACGAGAATTTTGCGATACAATATTTTCAACAAAAATCGACCTCGCTACACAAAAGAAAATCCAGTTCACGAGCAGTCCCAGAGGCTACCATTTGAGACCGTTCAAGACCGCCAGCATCAGCTCCTCCAGTTTCCTCATGCAAACTACCACAGGCAAAACAAATACTGCTGAAAAATATTAGTGTGTAGGATCATTCTAAGTTACAGTAACTTAAATTATAAGTGTACAGTAAGTGCTTACGAATAACGAAGATAGAACAATAACCCTTAAAAATCCCCCCCCACCTATCATCAACAGTCTCTCAATCTCAAACATGTCAACCTCCGCCAGTTGCTCCCCTTATTACATTGCAAATCCTCATTGGGCGATAAACCTTACAAACACAACTCGGGCACTTATTTACTCACAGCAAGACAAACTATGTAGATTACCACAATACCAGGGTTGGGTAGGGTTACTTTAACTGGATTACTTTCAATTACTTTTGGATGACTCCAATACCAAATATGCTAATAAAAGACAAAAGAAACTAAATATGAATAAAATGATGACTCACAACACGTGGTAAGCTTTCTCTCCTGGCAAAACGAACATCAAATGCGACAGAAACAAAATGAAAATAAATCCAAACAGCTTGCCAACATCATTTTTGCCGTTCCATGTATTCCGTTACTCCCCAAGCCTGCACAAAATTTTGTAAATGTATTCATATTTAGTTTCTTTTGTCTTTTATTAGCATATTTGGTATTGGAGTAATCCAAAAGTAATTGAAAGTAATCCAGTTAAAGTAACCCTACCCAACCCTGCACAATACTAGCAATCTATGATGACGTTGTCTTCTGCTCCCACTGACAGAGAAAATCTGGACTAGAGACAAAATGGGCAATATGAGATTGGTCTTAAAAAAAAATACCTGTATAAATATTGGCGGTACACCATGTGAAATGATAAAATAAATGTATAAAATACGGGGAAAACATAAGTTGACAGGTATGCCTTCTCCGTGACTCATCCTTGATATCCCCCTTCCTTCCGCAAAACATGTCAATTTTGTTACAACGCTCACAACAAACACATTTTATTTAGTTTATATAATCTTATGTATCATATTACAGCATTTTTAAAAATGTGTTTTTTGTGTTTAGGAAGATGTGTGTTATAGCTATTTAGGGTTCACTTGTATGATTTTGGGTGGACAGGGCAGACCAATTTGTTTTTAATTACCGTGTTTTCCGCACTATAAGGCGCACCTAAAAGCCTTTATTTTTTTTAAAAGCTGACCATGCGCCTTATAATACAGTGTGCCTTATACATGGATCAATATTGAGTCGCAAGGTCTCACAATTAAGGCAAGCAGCCGCCAACTAGATTTTCCCCTTTAGACGAAGTAGTCCGCGTTATATGCTGGTATATACTGGTGTTTCATTTCCTAACCAACGTGTCAATCATCACTTAAATCGGTCACTATTGGCTAAAGTTATTTAGAAAAAAGGGAGGTGGGTCCTTTATAGCATTTACAGGCTAAAGCGGGGCAAAACAAAGCCTGCAATTGGCCAAAAAAGATGTGAATCACATGTTTGGTTGCTCTGCAGCCTGTAGTCTGTATTTGTAAACATGAATTCTGGGGCTAAACAGACAGCTAGCAACAACAACAACAAGATTTTTCCTTTTATCTGTCGGCATTATTGCTGGTTTTTGGAGTGTGAAAATATTTTACACAGTTGGATTTACTACAATCACGGATGTAAGAGGACCATGGTTGCGTATTAATATTGAAAGTGATGGCTGCAAGAAGACTTTGGTGATCTACCCCGGCTTTATATTCTCCCAGTCTCTTGTTTAAGACTGATCTTGATGATTCTGTGATAAGTCAATTTATAAATTCAATTCCAAGTGTTTATTGTCATTTGCACAATAAAGAACCACGCTTCCCTGCATAATGAAATTCTTACTTTCCTGTCCACGCAGTTGTCAGCGAAAAAGAAAATAAAAATTAAGAAATGGTTGGCATTTTTTGAATCCCAAGAGTTTAACCTTTCTAATGATATGTGGAATGACGCATTTGAGTGATTTGTGACATCGTACAGACACCGTGTCCGTACGTGTCTGAGACACGTATTTGCTTCTTTGCGAGCCGTTGGAATGTTAAGGGGTTATTTAAGTTTGACTGAACTATCTGACCGTTTTGTTGACGTTCCCACTGTAGCGCCCTATAGTCCGATGCGCCTTATGTATGGGAAATATATGACCAAAAAAACATTTTTGGGGGGTGCGCCTTATAACCCGGTGCGCCTTATAGTCGTGAAAATACAGTATTTCATATTTGGAAAATTTGCCAAACAAATTAAGCTCGTAAGAGAGAGAGGTACCACTCTAGTTTGAAATGAGTAAACATGCGAAGCACACACCTCCCTGGCTGTCAGCAGCTGCCGCACAATGGCCGAGCTGACAGTGATGGGAACGGTCTGGATTTTATCCAACACAGCTTTGAGAAGGTCTCGAACACCCTGAAATATTGAACGATTACAGATGAAATAGAGCTTAAAGATAAAAATTGAAAGGTGAGTTATCATTTTATTAACCTTGTAGTCAACCCCTCCGATAATCTTTCGGATAAGCCTGAAGGTCAGGGCCCAGAGTTGAGTCCTTTCCCACTCCAAGTTGTCCGAGCTGATTAGAGCGGCGCAAACCATCCTGAAAACAAATGTATTATTAGAGGAAGCAGAAATAGAAAACAGATGGATAGAAAAATAGATATAGATATATAACAGTCTTTACAAAAGAATCACTGTGCAAACCTTGGTGGCAATAGATTAGTCTCCACAGCCATGGCCAGACAATCGTAGAGGAAAGATATTCTTTTGGGACTGTGCTGGCTGTGTGTGAATCGCACAATCCACTGCACGCACTGCTCATGAGACTCCTTTGAGAAGACAAAGTGATTGAATCTGTTAAGTTGTTTGTTATTTAGGCAATTACATACACAAACCTGAGGTAAGGTCCCCCAGTATTGACGAAAGGCTCCAAGACAGCTGACTAATTTGGTCCTCTCATCCTCCGGACTGTCCATGCACAACCTGAAAGTATCGCATCCCCACAGAATTGATTCTAATAAGAGGTTTTTTTGTACAAGTTTAACGTCTTATAGACAAATGATCTCAATGCGGATTAGATAATTCTACAATAGATGGCAGACATTGACGACTTTCATGTATTTATTTTACCCGTGTTTAGAGGGGAAGTCAACCCATTTCTTTCTCTCCATAATAACAAGTTCTGTGTCTCTGCACCAGACTTATAAGACAGCTGTGATTGGTCAACTGAACTCCCAAACACTAAATTGATTTTAAGAAAAATGGATCATCTCTTGCATGGTTAAAACAAATAGACACTTCTTCTTAATTCATATTATACAGAGGCAAAACAAACCAGAGCGTCTCGTTAGGGTTTAGTGGGAGTACATACAGCATATTTTTTTGTGAACATCTGTTTGGTAATTTTCCTTTTTAAATCACATTTCGGCACGCATGTTGAGTGTGAGCAAGAGAGAGACATTACCCTGCAAAGGCCTCCTCCACCATTTCCGTTTTCTAAGAAAGAAATATGGCACATAAGTCGGTTAAAGACTGAACAGTGAAAATCCTACCAAAAAGCATGCAATAGTGATCGGTTAAGGTACGAATACTTGTCTAACGAGAGATCAAAAGCTGGCAAAATTACTATTGGATTATTCTATTTGACTTTGTATTTCAGTTACTTTTAAAATCCAAATATTTGATTATTTATATTCCCCCTATGTTCAGGTCCAGAGCCTTTGCTCTGAAAATGCTGGTCCAATAGTGATCCGAAGAGCCAAGAAGAGAACCGCAGGTTCGAGAGCATTCTCCATTTGGGCCGATGTTGTGGAATGCTCTGCCCCTGATATTCAATCTGCAACCTCGGTGGAACTGTATAAATCTAGGCTTAAAACACACTTCTAATCTATATTCATAAGAATTACCTATATTTCATGTTGACACTATCTACGGATGGTTTGTTACTGCAACATTAATTGCAGCCTGGTCATCCTGGAAGTGGGATTACCTCATGTGCACTGCCTTCTCAAGGTTTCTTCATTTTCCTCATATTGAGTTTTGTTTTAGTTTTTCCTTGCCCTCATGTAGGTTTTAGATCAGGGTGTAAGAATAGTCGGTAGTTTGCAATAATCTGTGGTCTGTGCAGAAGTTGAAGACTCCTTGTGATTAAGGGCTGTACAAATAAACATGAATTGACTGTAACGTAATTTACAAAATAAATTGCATATATTGTTTTATCATCAACAGAGGTAAACAGTGACTGATCCTAGATTGCAATCAAGTCAAGTCAAGTCAAGTCATTTTTATTTGTATAGCCCTAAATCACGAAGAGTCTCAAAGGGCTTCACAGATTGTTACACTATATTACACAAACTATTTTCAACCGACAAGAGGAGTAGGTTATTCGTATGCAATGGAGTAGAAGTGAGTTTTAAGTTTAGATTTAAACATTTCCACTGAGGTTGCAGATCGAATCTCAGGGGGAAGAGCATTCCACAGCACCGGTGCCCGGATGGAGAACGCTCTCGAACCAGCAGAAGACTTCTTTGCTCTCGGGATCATCAGAAGACCAGCACTCTCAGATCGTAGGCTTCGGCCCGGGACATAGTGGCAGATCAGATCTGAAAGATAAGAGGGAGCAAGTCCATGTATGATTTTGTACAATACTAACGATAATATTTCACAATAGCCTTAGTTATGCAAATGTATGAAAATCTGTCCTTAAATAAATGGGTTGTGCCTGGTTACCAAAAATTTAATAAGTGAACCGAAATGACAAGGTTTGAATGCATGAAGATGCACAACACCGGCACCATAAACACACACATATGGATGCTAAATAAACAGTACCACAACATCTTCGAAGATGCTCTGCAACTGCGTTTCCATCGTTAGCGCCATGCTTGCAGCAGAAAGCGCACCAGTTCTTTAAAAAAAGTCACATTAATCTTCCAGGTTACACCGATCCACCGGTTAGCCCGGATGCTAACAAAACGCTAGCGGGTGATGGACACTAACGCAACAGTCAAAGCGCTCCGGAGTAGAACTGTGCATATGTTTGGTAATTTGCAGTTCCGGATGTTTAGGAAACTACAGTACCTGGGTAACGCATCTCTTCTCAACATTTGCGGTGTAATCTTAGCTCGTTACCAATGTTCCCTCTAATTTTCCACGGGTCTCAGCATTCACACAAAGTCGGTGAGAAACGCTTGAAACAACAGTGAGCAACAGCAATCCCAAGTGTGGCAATTAAGTCATTATCGAACATGTACAAATTGACATGAAGTTACATTTTGCTGAGTTTCCGGCAATGCAAAAAATGTTTCACTTTTGAATGAATTGACTAATGTATTATTGCAAAGGTTGTACAGCCTACAAACGTCATTTGTTTTTACAACAATTCTTTCACAAGATTTCCATTTCTTTTTTTTCCTGGTATCTTTTGTCGCATAATACTAACATTTTTGGGGGCTTATTTAGTCGGTTGCACGATACACAACTGTATTTAATCACCTTTTTTAGTGGAAGTACAACGTTGGCAACAAGATTGACTTGGTATAATTGGAAATTATTTGAATGCAACACAAACTTTTTCTTCTTTTTCCCCTTTTTTTCTATTTTTTTTAAATTCCTTTATAAACAATCTCATTGTGTTTATTTTTTCCTAGCTGTTACTTTTCTCTTTTTGTTCTCTATGTACTTTTTTTCCTTTGTTTCTTTCTTTTCTTTTTTTCCGGCTTTTTTTCTGAATTTTTCCTTCTTTTTTCTCTGCCCTTTGTTTCTTTTTTTCTCAGCTTTTCACTACTTTTTCATTTTGGTATTTTTTTTCTTTTTTGTTCTATTCCACTTCCTTTAAGTCATTTTGTGCATAATTGTACACAATATTTGGTCGTGTAGGGATGAAAGAAGCCAAAACAACCTAAAGAGCCGTTTAGGACCCGAAAGAGCCGGTTCCTTTTAGTGAGCCGAGCCGAAGAAGCCGGTTCTCTAAAAACTCTACCGACTTTACTCAACTTCGTTCCACTTCGACCTTGACTTCAAAATA